>NW_021939396.1:221185-232227 GCF_001715985.3 Manacus vitellinus | reverse complement strand
GTGGGAAACTCTTCGACTGCCAGTAGAAAAGGGGAAAAGAACCAAGTGAAGGCACCAAGAAAAAAAAACCCACAGGAGGAGGAGAAGGTTAAAAAATCCCCGCATTTGCATTTTCTGCAGAAAAATCGAGCAGCTGCCGCTGTGGGAAAGCACCACATTCCACTTCCTTGGGAAGTTGCACTTCCTCGGGAAGCGCCGGTTGCTCAGGTCTGCCCTGGCCACCTCGTTTTACACGGATAAGGAGCAAATCTCCAGGGAAAGGTTGGTGGTGCCACAAAAAAAAAAAGAGAGGGATTTTTTCCCAGCCCAGCTCATCCCTGATTTATTCCAGCAGTTTTTTTTTCTGGAAGCCTCGTTGTTTAATCTCGCTGTGTTCTCGCTGCTTTAATGGCTCCCACGGGGGAACAACTTCCGAGGAAACACGGAGAGAGGGGGATTTCCCGCGGCTCCCGCGCCTTCATGGACATGGAGAGGGGGAGGTTGTTTAATTCCAGACAATTTTCCAGGTGCAGCAGTCAGAGGGGAATGGTCTGACTTGCTTGTCTTTGCTCTGGCGCACTGGGAATGCTGGAGAAATCCAGCACCAAGAGCTTCCCAAGGTTCTGATTCTCATATATCCCAGTAAGTACTGGAATGGTTTGGGTGGGAAGGGAGCGGAAAGATCATGGAATTCCAACCCCCTGCCACGGGCAGGGACACCTCCCACTATCCCGGATTGCTCCAACCTCCCCTTGGACATTTCCAGGGATGGGGCAGCCACAGCTTCACTGGGAATTCCATTCCAGCCCCTCACCACCCTCCCAGCCAAGAATTTCTTCCCAATATCCCATGGAAATCTCCCTTCCACATTTTGTGCCTGTAAGGCAAATCCCAAGGCAGTTGCTCCTTGGGATCACCTATGGATGTGATCCAAGTGCTTGTGGTGATTCCCAGATCCGAGCTCTTGGCCAGGCAGAGATCTCAGCCCATCAAATATGGGTTGGGTTGGAAGGGACCTTAAAGATCATGGAATTCCAACTCCCTGGAATTCCAACCCCCTGGAATTCCAACCCCCTGCCATGGGCAGGGACACCTCCCACTAGCCCAGGTTGCTCCAAGCCCCGTCCAACAAGGCCTTGAACAATTCCAGGATGGAGAATCCACAACCATCCAATGTCTCCTCCCGCTTCTCCCCAACCTTGGGATCACACTACCGTGAACGGCAACTTCATCCCTCACATCCACATCCTCATCCCACCCTCTCCCAGGGAATTCCTGCCCCAACAGGAGGCTCCACATGGGAGGAGGGATGTGGAGCCAGAGAGGAGCTGGGGAGTCCCTGGGAGAGAGGCCCCATTTCTCCCTCTCTTCCTACTTCCGGGGAAGGTCAGGGAGCTCCAGGAAAAGGGGGGACAGAGACATCCGCGGTGGGAATCCTTCATGGATTCAGTTTCAACACGGATGATGCCGTGTTTAGGGATGATCCAGATATCCATGGGGATATTTGGAGCTGTGTTTCACCCACTGCTTCACCAAGCTCGACTTGCAGGTCCCTCCAATCCCTTTGGGAAGCACAAAAAGGTGGAGAAATTCCCGAGCCACGACCGAGGAACTCATTGAGGATGCTGGAAATCAAGGCCCTCTCTCTGCCACCTTCTGGAAACAGAATCCCGGGATCATTTAGGTTGGAAAAGACCCCCCCAAGATCAGCAAGTCCAACCTGTGACCGACTAATTAATATTGGGGATGACATTCCCTTAATGAAGGAACTGCCCCTCTCCCAAAGGGCGGAGGGACCTTGGCCCTCTCCAGCCCAAATTCCCGGAAAAAGGGATTTGGGAATGCCAACTTAAAGCTTTCCCATGTTATCCTACATAATTCCTGATGAAGCCAGAGCAGGTTTGGCCCCGGCAGTTGGAGTTCCAGCCCACGGGATGGGTCAAAGGCCTGATCCACTTGTCCTGGAATCCTCCGAGACACCCCAGGAAGTGCTTAAGTGGCGCCGCCACCACGTCATAAATTATGGATCATAATGGACATTTTTGATGGAAGCCTGATAAAAACCAGGAATTGCTCTTTGGGGAGGGGCACGAGGAGGAAAACACCACCGGGAGAAGAGCCCCATGTGCCGAATTCCAGCATAAAAGCACCTAAATCCCAAATTATTGCTGTCCTTCTCCGAGTTTATCCGCCCAGGACATCGCTCTGGCGTCTCCCCCGTTCCCAGGGCGGGGAAAGGCGGAACGAGGGCAAGATTTACTCCCGGTCTAAATTATTCACCGGGAAAAGGGAGCGTTGCCTCTTTAACGAGCCGTCGTTTTTTATGGAAGCCGAGGTTAACATTTTTCCCTCGATTCAGGAGAATATTAGAAACTCTCCGGGGTCCATTTGAGGACTTTCCGCTCGGAGCAAAAGGCCCGGACTCAGCACTTTCGATATTATTTAGAGGATAAAATTAACCCTTAATGGCCCACGCTGGTATTTCTCCCTCCCCCAGTTCAATCTGGCCCTCTCAGCACTTTCTCCCCCATCCATAATTACAGGCTGCTATCCATCATCCGGAGGAGAATGCCTTCCCCGACGCTCCCAAAGTGACGCCGTAAGCACTTTTCCTAATAGAATAAATATTCTAACTATCTCTTTGATATTTTCATTTAAATTGCAATAGTTTTTTTTCGAAACGAATTGGCATAGGCCCCTGCCTGCGTGGTCGGTGCTGGGCCGCAGGGGAGGCCGGCGGCATTCCCGCGTTTTCCTTCCTGGGAATTGTTTATCCCGTCCCCTCCAAGAAGGAATTAAGCCCAGACTAATTTATTAGAGCCTCCCTCCATTGTTGCTGATGTGCTGCTTGCCCTAAAACTCTCCATTTTTAGCTTTTTTTTCCCCCCCCTTTCTTCTTGCCTGGTTTTTGCTCCATGGTGCTTTTTTCCTCGGGAAAAAGTAGGACTTGGTTGAAAGGTTGGACTCGATGGGCTTAGAGGTCTTTTCCCGACCTAAACGATCCAATTATTCCACCCAAGGTCGTGTTTGGATTCTGTTTGGAGCCTGGGACAGGTGATGACACCACAGGGATTGGGAATGGGGCTCCCGTGGCTCCGCTCGGCCAACGAGGGATGGAGAAAAGGAGGAGAAAAGCCCTTTGGAGTTCCAGCACATGGATCCAACCATCCAACTGCTCATCCCAGCATCTTCCCTGGTGGGAAGCAGCTGAAATCATGAAGCAGGAAGAGATCTCCAGGAGCAGCAAGTCCAAGCCCAGCATGTTTAGGGGGATGTGAATGAAAGTGTTGTCGCTTGCTGTTGGCTCATGGAAGCGGATGAACCGGTCCAGGACATGGAGGAGATGGTTTTTCCAGAGGAAAAGCATCCCAGAGGTGCTTCCCAGCTTCCCAGAGGAAGAGGATGGCTGCCATCCTCCCCCTGGGCTCAGGGGTGGGCCAATGCTGCACAGCAAATCATGGAATCATGGAATGGTTTGGGCGGGAAGGGACATTAAAGGTCATCCAGTTCCACTCCCTGCCATGGGCAGGGACACCTCCTGCCATCCCAGGTTGCTCCAACCTCCCCTTGGACATTTCCAGGGATCCAGGGGCAGCCACAGCTTCTCTGGGAATTCCATTCCAGTCACTCATCACTCTCACAACCAAGAATTCCTTCCCAATATCCCATCTAACCCTGGGAAGCCATTCCCTGTGTCAACATTTAAAGCTCAAGTTTTAACCCGGCCTGGAGCCAGCATGGAAAACAAGCTTTAACATCCATGGATTTCCTATGGAAAACAGGGAATCACAAGCCTTTTCTTTTCCATCTGTTTAGGAGAGGGGTTTTCCGGGCAGGGGAACACGGAAAGGCTCTTCCCGGGAAACCACCAGCACAACATTTATGAGTCGAAACCTTGGATTTCATTCCTTTTTTTTTTTTTCCCTGCCTGTAAACCCACTTTTCCACAACTCTTGGGTAAAGCAGTTCATCCACTCTGGGCGTTTTCCAGCCCCGCGGCACCGTCGGAACGTCGCTCGCGCCTTTGAACCCTGGGAAGCCGTGATAAATAAACCCCTTCCTTACCTTTTCTCCCATGGGACAATATCCCTTGAGGAAATCCTGGCACACCTCTGCCTTCCTGGACACGTAGACGTGGCTGTAGGGGCAGTTGCTGTTGCTGCAGATCCCCTTCAAGTAGTAGGAACACACTGGCATCTGGAAGAGAAACCCGGATCCGGGATCATTCCAACCCCTTCCCAGAGTGGAAATAAAGAGAAACCTTTTGCCAGTCACTGATTCCAGAGGGATATTTTAGCTCTTCCATTGGCATCCTGCAAGGAATATCCCTGATGTTCCATGGTCTCCTGGTGTGTGAAGGGGCCCGGCTCAGCATCCCTTGGGATGCTGGAGGGGTTGGAAAGTAGGGAGTGGCCACCAGGAGGGAAACCTGGAGAACGTCATTCCCAAGGGGTGATGCAGCCATGGAGATGGGAATAGCAGCAACAGGGATCAACATCCCCTGAGGGGGTTCTGGACACCACAAAGGCCAAAACCCCATCCTGGGGGTCCTCCCTCCATTTGGCTTTTCCATGGATAAAGGCTCCACGTGGTGGGTCCTAGAACTTCCACAAGGATTTTGGGGAGGTTGCATCATTCCAAGGAACCCCCACCAAGGGCTGCGAGTGATGGGATGTCCCTGTGGGATTGCTCCAGGAGGGATGTCCCAGGAGGGATATCCCAGGAGAGAGGGAGGGAAAAGACAAGGAGATCCTTTCAGATCCAGAGATTTGGAAAGAGGAGCATTGGATCCAGAGGCACAGCCCCGCTCCCACACCCCCCATTCCTGAGGCACCACAGGGAAAACCGACAGAGCAGGACCCAAACTTCACCTCGTGCCAGCTGTTGGAATTAACCCCAAATTCCCAGCCTGCTGTGATATTCCAGCATCCTTAACTCACCCCCTAACACAGGCAGAATGTGCTGAGCTGGTCCAGCTCCTCCTGCTCTGCCTACATCCCGAATTTCCTCCCTGCAGAGCATGGGATCAATCCCTCCATTCACCGGCAGCATCCCAGTCCTGCCAGTTCCTTTCCCTCTCCGGACTCCTTCCCTTCTCCTCCAGGTTCCTTTCTCTCTCCTCCAGGCTCTTTTCCCACTCCTCCAGATTCTTTTCCCGCTCTCCAGGCTCCTTTCCCTCTCCTCCATGGTCCTTTCCCTCTCCTCCAGGCCCCGGCTCCTTTCCCTCTCCTCCAGGTTCCTTTCCCTCTTCTCCAGGCTCCTTTCCCTCTCCTCCAGGCTCCTTCCCTTCTACTCCTGGTTCCTTTCCCTCTCCTGCTCCTTTCCCTCTCCTCCAGGCTCCTTTCCTTTTCCTCCAGGCTCCTTTCCTTTTCCTCCAGGCTCCTTTCCCACTCCTCCATGGCCCTTTCCCACTCCTCCATGGTCCTTTCCCACTCCTCCAGATTCTTTTCTCACTCCTCCAGGCTCCTTTCCCTCCAGGTTCCCTTCTCTCTCCTCCAGTTTCCTTTTCCTCTAGTCCAGACTCCTTTTCCTCTCCTCCCAGCTCCTTTCCCCCTTCTCCAGCTTCCCTCTCCTCCAGGCTCCTTCTCTTCTCCTCCAGCCTCCTTTCCCTCCAGGCTCCTTTCTTTCTCCTCCAGGCTCCTTTCCCACTCCTCCAGATTCTTTTCCCTCTCCGGATTCCTTCCCTTCTCCTCCAGGCTCTTTTCCTCTCCTCCAGGCTCCTTTCCCCCTTCTTCAGCTTCCCCCTCCTCCAGGCTCCTCTCCCTCTCCTCCAGCACTGCAACATTTCCAACCCTACAACAACCCCGGGCGGGGGCCATCCAGGGAAAAAAACCCAACAAACCCTTATCCCTGAAGGGCACGGGGAGGGTTTGTCGGGAACTGTGTGAGAGAGAGAGGCAAGAAAACAAAAGGGACGCTAGGAAAAAAAAAGAAAAAAAGGGAAGAGTTTATCTTTAATTGCCTTTGAAGCGCCGACATTCCCGAAAGGACGGGGCTCGGGAAGCCGCCAACGACTCCCTTAATGCGCCTTTTGATGGAGAGCCCGAATTAGCGCTAATAAAAAGGGATAATAAAGGCGGCTCTGCCCCCGAGGCGCGGCCCCTCCCGCCCGCCGAGCCCGGGCCATTATCGAGGGGCAGCAGCTCCGCGGGTTTAATTAACCTTGTTAATTGTAAGCGGTCCGGCCGCACAAACAACCCCAGCGCGTTCCTTGGCGCCGCGGGGGAGGTGCTCCCACGATCCCAAAACTCCGCGGGAGCCTCCCGACTGCTCCCGGGCTGACTTTGGAAGGTTAGGGAGGAAAAAAAAATGCTGATTCCTCGCCGAACTCCTCAAGGGGAAAAGCTGTTGGAGCAGCTCCCCTGCGCTCCCAAACCGCCTCGCTCGCGGTTCCCGGGTTCTCTCCGTCGCTGCTGGAGGAATCCGGGGCTCTGATCCCGCCTGGAGAATTCCCTGGGCAGATGCTCCTCACCCAGGGCGCTGCCCTGTGTCCCCTCTGGAGCAAAATTCCCCTAACTGCCAGATTTCTCTCTCCCCCAGGCTCCTTTCCCTCTCCCCCAGGTTCCTTTCCCTCTCCCCCAGGTTCCTTTCCCTCTCCCCCAGGCTCCTTTCCCTCTCCACCAGGGTCTTTTGCCCCTAGACTCCTTTCCCTCTTCTCAGCTTTCCTTCCCTCCAGGCTCCTTTCCCTCTCCTCCAGGTTCCTTTTCTGCTCCTCCTTTCCCTTTCCTTCTCCTTTCTCTCTCCTCCAGGCTCCTTTCCCTCTCCTTCTCCTTCCCCTCTCCTCCAGGTTCCTTTCCATCTCCT
The DNA here is from genome assembly GCF_001715985.3 of Manacus vitellinus. Taxonomy (NCBI): domain Eukaryota; kingdom Metazoa; phylum Chordata; class Aves; order Passeriformes; family Pipridae; genus Manacus; species Manacus vitellinus. The sequence continues at coordinate 225,444 of NW_021939396.1, read as the reverse complement.
ACTCCTTTCCCTCTCCTCCAGGCTCCTTCCCCTCTCCTCCAGGACCCTTCCCTCTCCTTTCTCTCTCCTCCAGGTTCCTTTCCCTCTCCTCCAAGTTCCTCCCCCTCTCCAGGATCCTTTCCCTTTCCTTTCCCTCTCCTCCAGGATCCTTTTCCTCTCCTCCAGGTTCCTTTCTCTCTCCTCCACATTCCTTTTCCTCTCCAGGGAAAGCTCTGGGGCAGCTGAACCCACGTGGCTTTCCCACAGAAAACTGGGATTATCCTCATTTTTCAGTGGGGAAACTGAGGCACAGGAGTGCTCCAAGGTTTCATCCTGAACCCAAAAGCTCTTGATCCTTCACCTCCTGGAAGGGGAAAAGCTGTTGGAGCAGCTCCCCTGAGCTCCCAGACCGCCGCACTCATGGGCACTGGATTCTCTCCGTTGCTGCTGGAGGAATCCGAGGAATCCGGGGCTCTGATCCTGCCTGGAGAATTCCCTGTTCTGCCCTGCAATCCTCTGTGGAGCAAAATTTCCCTAACTGCCAGTTTTCCCTCTCCCCCAGGCTCCTTTCCTTCTCCCTCAGGCTCCTTTCCCTCTCCAGGCTCCTTTCCCTCTCCCCCAGGTTCCTTTCCCTCTTCTCCAGCTTCCCTCTCCCCCAGACTCCTTTCCTTCTCCCCCAGGCTCCTCTCCCTCTCCAGGTTCCTCTCCCTCTCCACTAGGCTCCTTTGCCCTCAGGTTCCTTTCCCTCTTCTCCAGCTTTCCTTTCCCTCCAGGCTCCTTTCCCTCTCCCCCAGGTTCCTTTCCCTCTTCTCCAGCTTCCCTCTCCTCCAGGCTCCTTTCTTTCTCCTCCAGGCTCCTTTCTTTCTCCTCCAGGCTCCTTTCTTTCTCCTCCAGGTTCCTTTTCCTCCAGGATCCTTCCCCTTTTCTCCAGGTTCCTCTCCCTCTCCACCAGGGTCCTTTGCCCCCAGACTCCTTTCCCTTTTCTCCAGCTCTCCCTTCTCCTCCAGTCTCCTTCCCTTCTTCTCCAGTCTCCTTCCCTTCTCCTCCAGGCTCCTTCCCTTCTCCTCCAGGCTCCTTCCCTTCTCCTCCAAACTCCTTTCCCTCTCCTCCAGGTTCCTTTCCCTTTTTTAGACCTCTTTTAGAACCATAGGGTGGGGAGGGGCTGGGGTGGAATTCCCAGAGAAGCTGCGGCTGCCCCATCCCTGGAAGTGTCCCACGGCCAGCTCGGAGCAACCTGGGCTAGTGGGAGGTGTCCCTGCCCCTGGCAGGGGGTTGGAACTGGATGACCTTCCAAAATCCCTTCCAACCCCAACCACTCCATGGTTCTATCCTGATCCAGGAGCCTGAAAAGCTTGGGAAGCAAAACCCAAACTCAACTGGAAACCCTCCGTGAGGGAGAACCTTCCCACGACCCCCCGCGTCCCTCAGAATGTCCCTGGGAATGTCACACCGACCTTGTCCTTGGACACCTTGTGGGAAAAGGGGCAGGTCCCATCCGTCTTCTTGCACGTGCCACGGAGAAACCTGGAATTACAGCAGAGGGAAAGGGTTGAGCACGAGGTGGGTCCCAAACCATGAGGTTTTAACACACAAAAACTCGTCGTTGAGACCCTAAATTGGGTCCTGTTGGAAGAGCAGCTGCTGATTCCCGATGGATTCAGTCCTTTCATCCTATTTGGCTGCTCCTTAGTTGGCAGAGCAAGGGCTGTACCCCAAAACTTCAGGGATGATGCTCCCAGAAGGAGAAAAGGTCCTTCCGAGAGAGCCCTGATTACCTCCAGGATGGAATCACCATCCCTGGAGTGTTCCAGGGGGAGTTTGGATGAAACTCGGAGCAACCTGGGCTAGTGGAAAGTCTCCCTGCCCGTGGCAGGGGGTTGGAATTCCGTGATCTTTCGGGTCCCTTCCAACCCAACCCGTTCCATGACTCCATGATTCCGGATGAAGCACCGGGAGGAGCTCCAGGTGGGAGCGGCCAAAACCCTTGAGGAGCAGAGGCAGGTACAGGACAGATCCCAAGATCCCAAAGGATGTTTGGAGCCGGAAGTTTTCCCAGGAGCTGCCCCTGTGACAGGAGATTCACAAAATTAAGGGAAAAAATTCACAAATAAGGGAAAAAGCTAAAGATTGGGATTGGGGCCAAAGGCACCAGGAGAAGGAGACACAAGACCAGGAGAAAATCAGTGTTGTCCTCCAGTGATCCACAGAAACAGGGTGGGATGGAGATCCCAAAGACCTCATGGAGCAGCAATTCCTAAAGCAGGCAAGGAGCTGTGGGATGTGTTATGGTTAAAAAACCCCATAAATCACCTTTCCCTCCTCTCTGATCTCCCACTGAGCCCGGGGCGGCTTCCAAGCGATCCCAGCCCAGCAGCAATTTTTATGGAGAAATTTACTCCGGGAGTTCATCGGCGGATTTGTCTTTCCTGCACTTTTTAAACGACTAATAATGGAGTTTAATCAACTCCTGGGCAGGTCTAACGAGCTGGCAACGGGAGTCCGTTCTCCTGGAATTAATCATCCGCTCTCGGAGCCGCGCGACGTCACCGGATGAGGGAATGGAAGCTGTTGTACGGATCCGAGCAGATCTGGGAAGTGCTGCCACTGGAATCGCCCGGTGTGCGGTCAGGGAAGGGTCTCAAGTCTCTCAGCTCAGAAGAGAAGGATCCAGGGAGAACTTGGAGCACCTTCCAGGGCCTAAAGGGGCTCCAGGAGAGCTGGAGAGGGACTGGGGACAAGGGATGGAGGGACAGCACACAGGGAATGGCTTCCCAGGGTTAGATGGGATATTGGAAAGGAATTCTTGGCTGTGAGAGTGGTGAGGGGCTGGGCTGGAATTCCCAGAGAAGCTGTGGCTGCCCCATCCCTGGGAGTGTCCAAGGGGAGTTTGGAGCAACCTGGGATAGTGGGAGGTGTCCCTGCCCATGGCAGGGGGTTTGGAATTCCATGACCCTCAGAATTCCCTTCCAACCCAAGCCACAGATGAACAAGGGCTTAATTTTCCCTGCTTTGCCAACACTTGGAAACAAATCATCAATTACTAAAGCAGGACAATTATTTCCAGGATTTTTGCTCCCAGGTGCTGGGATGGATTTCCCAGGGAAGCTGTGGCTGCCCCATCCCTGGAAGCGTCCAAGGCCAGGCTGGATGCGACTTGGGATCAGCCTGGGATTAGTGGGAGGTGTCCCTGCCCACCGCACGGGGTCGGAACGGGATGACCTTCCAAAATCCCTTCCAACCCCAACCACTCCACGATCCTACAACCTTTTCTTATCCTCTTCCCGCAGATCCCTCCCAACCCAAGAACACCCATCCCTGCGATCCTACAACCCTCTATCACCCTGTTTCCCTTCGGAATATCACCCCAAAGCCCGCCAACGTCCCGGCGACTTCCACATCCCTCCCCACCTGGTGCAGACGGCGACTTTGTCGGGATCGTGGATGTAGGGGCAGCTGTCGCCACGGTTGCACTTCCCGAAGCGGTTGTAGTACATGCAATATTCCTTCTTCTTCCTCCTCTGCTTGGCCTGGCGGATGATGGCCAAGCTCCTCTGCACGGCACGGCTGGGGGACAAACACAGCCAGGGTCAACTCCACCACGGAGGCACTTCCACGCCGCCGGGGAGCCCAAAATTCACCTCGGAGAGGGAGATGTTTGGAAGTTCAGGTTCCCAAACTCTCAAGGATTTTTGATTTTTGGCCAATTTTACCCCAAATCATTAAAAATCTCCAAAGTGACACCAATGAAATCCCTCCCCACCTCCACATCCTCTGATTTTATGAGCATGGAGAGGCTTCCTACATTTTTCAGGGAACAGGATGAGGAAGAAACATCCTTTTCCACTCTAGGCTCATGCACCAAAGGCTGAACAAGAAGCCCAAAATTCACCTTGGAGAGGGAGATGTTTGGAAATTCAGGCTCATAAGCTCTGAAGGATTTTTGGCTTTTGGCCAATTTTACCCCAAATCATTAAAAATCTTCCAAGGTGACTCCAATGAAATCCCTCCCAACCTCCACATCGTCTGATTTTATGAGTTCCCTACATTTATAGGGAATAGGATGAGGAAGAAACATCCTTTTCCACTCTGGGCTCATGCACAAAAGGAGCCCAAAATTCACCTTGGAGAGGGAGATGTTTGGAAGTTCAGGCTCAGAAGCTCTCAAGGATTTTTGATTTTCGGCCAATTTTACCCCAAATCATTAAAAATCTCCAAGGTGACACCTTACCTTGGAGAAAGGAAAGAAAGGAAAGGAAAGGAAAGGAAAGGAAAGGAAAGGA
>NW_021939396.1:215045-216791 GCF_001715985.3 Manacus vitellinus | reverse complement strand
AAGGAAAGGAAAGGAAAGGAAAACCTGCAGGTTTGAAGGGTTAAATTGGGATGAGGGAGAAACCACAAAATGCCTGTTGAGGATAATGGAGTTGATTTCAAAAGGGATTTTCCAAGCAGGATTTGTTCCCAGAAAGGTGCAGCTTTCCATTAATAACCTTTCCAACATCTCCCAAGCAGAATCCACGGCTTGGAATCCCAGCTTTCCCGTGCCTTTCTGCTGGAAGTTACAGCCACCTGGAAGCAGAAGCTGAGGAAAAGCAGTGGCTGCAGCGTCACCAGATAATTATCCAGTTAAACTCGAGCTCCCAACAGCCTCCTGAGCACGAATCCAGAGGGGGATTCCCTGGGAATACTGACCTGGCGATGTATCGGCAGGAGGAGGATCGGTTCAGGACGGAGGGAGAGACGCCGGGACTGGGCGTGGAGTGCAACCTCAGAGCTGGGAACGAGAGAAAAACATGGATCACTCCTGGGAATCGAGGCATTTTATAGGAATTCATAGAGCCCTCGGGATCTTTGATCCATAAGAATGATCGGAGGGATGGGATGGGTCAGAATGGGTCTGCTGTGAGGAAAGGCTGGGAGAGGTGGGAATGTCCGGCCTGGAGAAGGGAAGGATTCAGGGAGACCTGAGAGCCCCTTCCAGGGCCTAAAGGGATCCAAGAGAGCTGGAGAGGGACTTGGGACAAGGGATGGAGGGATAGGACACAGGGAATGGCTTCCCAGGGTTAGATGGGATATTGGGAAGGAATTCTTGGCTGGGAGGGTGGGGAGTAGCTGCGATGGAATTCCCAGAGAAGCTGTGGCTGCCCCATCCCTGGAAGTGTCCAAAGGGAGGTTGGAGCAACCTGGGATAGCAGAAGGTGTCCCTGACCACAGCAGGGGGTTGGAATGAGATGATCTTTCCACTCCCTTCCCACCCAAACCATTCCATGATTCCTGGACCTCACCGTTCCACCCAAAGCAGCTCCCAGATGGAGCATCCCGGATGGATGAGGATGCTCCCCATAGACCTCCACGCAAGGCCAGGACTTTCAGGAGAGCCCCAGCATCACAAATGCTCTTTTCCAGCTCCAAACCCCACAGGGATCTTCCCCTTTTCATCTCCCAAACGAACCCAAACACATCCCGGAGCAACTGCAGGGAAAACCGGCTCCGACTGGTGCACACACGGAATCAAATCAGCCTTGACCAGGGCAGGAAAGAACGAGTCGGCAAACGAGGCTGTATCCAACTTTTCCAGGTGGTGGGAAGCGCCTCAGTCACTCACCTGCCAGCGGGAATGAGCGATTGGAATTTGATGGCTCAGCTGCCGGCATCGGCACAGCCCCAGCTGTTCCCTCCACGCATCAAATTCCATCCAGGAGCCCCCACAGGGAGGTTTTATTCCCTGTTTTTTTTTATCTTCCCCCTCTTCCCGGGCTGTGGGAGCAGATTTCCCGCTCGGATTTAGTTCTACGACAACTCCGGGTCGCTCCAGAGACACGCTGGGATTTCTGGTTTGACCTCCCAGAGACGGATCCAGGTTAAAATTCCACCAATCTGGAGCATTCCCAGCCCCCCTCTGGAATGATGTTTAATGCTCCAAGCTCAGCAGGATGGGATACACCAGGAATCCGCTCCCCAGGGCAGCGGAAAATCCCTGTAAATATTTAATACTCCGGAATAAAAGCGGAAATTGGGGACGATCATGGAATGGTTAAGGTTGGATCACAGAATCATGGAATGGTTGGGGTTGGATCAC
>NW_021939396.1:200502-214630 GCF_001715985.3 Manacus vitellinus | reverse complement strand
TGGAATGGTTGGGGTTGGATCACAGAATCATGGAATGGTTGGGGCTGGATCACAGAATCATGGAATGGTTGGGGTTGGATCACAGAATCATGGAATGGTTGGGGTTGGATCACAGAATCATGGAATGGTTAGGGTTGGATCACAGAATCCAGGGGGGTTGATATTCCAGACTTTTCAGGAGGCCCAAGGAGCCTAAATTTGGATTTTTTGAGTACTTGCCAACTTGGAATTCCCAGTTGGAGCCGCTCCCAAGAGATTTGCATTAATAAATCCATTATTAAATCAATTTTCCCGGTGGCGGAGGGTGTATCCATGGTGTTGGAATTGGGGGGAAACTGGGATTTCAGAAGACATCGGAGAGCGGGATGAGGGTTAAATCCCAACATCGGGAATTTGCTGCAGTCTGGACTAAATCCAACAAAAAGCTGGAATGACATCCTCAGGGTTAACTTTGGGATCTGGTTTGGGATCCAGACACAACACTGGGCACATCCCACTCCCAAATCCATCCCAGTTTCCTCCTCAGTTGCTTCCCAAGCAGGGAGAGAGCTGGATGAGGAGGGCGACTCGTCCTTCCTTGATATTCCAAAAGCTTGATATTCCAAATCCAGGGATTTCAGGAAGTGCCAGGGCAAGTTCCTCCCCTGAGAACGCTCAGGAACCACAGGAGAAGGGTGGGGGGGAGGCAAAAAAAGGCAGGAAAACAAGGAAAAGCCGCCGGGAAGAACGCAGGGACACACCGGTGGGATCTCTCATCCCCCGCAGGAGGAACAAGTGGTTTTCCCTCCCCCCCTTTCCTGACGATTCCGTCGGTCAGAAGAGCAGCATCCATAAGGAAACCCACAGCCCGTGGAAAAGCAGTTGTTTCTCTCTCCATGCATCATCCCAACCTGACGCCGGCAGCTCCCGGTGATCGTTGTACCTAATCCAGGCGGGAGACTCCGCGCGCGGCTCCGGAGGGAGCGGGAGCTGTCGTGTTCATTAAATGCATGATTACAGCCGTGATTAATGGCAGGGGCTCCTGCCCAACTCCTGCCTGGTTTTTTTTTTCCACCCCCTCCCCGCTCCTCTGGAGGAATCTGCAGCCGAGTGGCGTTTTCCGCGGCCTGACGTTCCAAGCTTCCGACGGAAAAGGGGGGAAAAGGCAGGATTTGTCCCTGGTGACGGCTCCGCGACCACAAGTCGTGGTTCAAACAAGGAGGTCAGGTTAAAGGAGTTAATTAAGGCCTTTCCATATCTCTGATCCCAAATACACCAAAATTGGGATGTGTTGGGGCCAAGGGATGGGCGAGAGAGGGATCACCACTGGAATGACAAGTGTCAAGCCCATTGCTGTCCATCTGCTTCCCATGTCCCAAATCAAGGAGAATTTATGGAAATCCTACATAGGGAGGGAAAGAAGTAGGGTGGAAAAATTAAATAGGGGAAAAAAGGGAGAAATGGCAAAAACTGGGATGTGTTGGGGCCAAAGGATGGGAAAGAGGGGGAGGACATCATTGGAATGACAAGTGTTGAGCCCGTTGTCCACCTGCTTCAGATGTCTCAAGTCAAGGAGAATTTATGGAAATCCTACACAGGGAGGGAATGAACCAGGGTGGAAAACTGAAATGGCCAAAAAAAATGGAGAAGTGGCAAAAATTGGGATGTGTTGGGGCCAAGGGATGGGAAAGAGGGGGAGGACACAGTTGGAATGACGAGTGTTGGGCATTGATCCCATTGCTGCCCACCATCTTCCACTGCCCCAAGGGAGGGATAATTCATGGAAATCCATGGAAACAAACAGGGTTTGACCCAAGCAATGCCAGGCAGGTGCTCAGCTCCACTTCCCGGCGCTCCGACTCGGGAATGCCCACAGCGGAGTCATCCCGTTTTCCTGCTATTTTTTGCCATCCACTATACTCATCATTCCAACTGTGTCCTCCCCCTCCTTCCCATCCCTTAGCCCCAACACATCCCAATTTTTGCCATTTCTCCCTTTTTCCCCCCCTATTTAATTTTTCCACCCTGCTTCTTTCCCTCCCTATGCAGGATTTCCATAAATTCTCCTTGATTTGGGACACGGGAAGCAGATGGACAACAACGGGCTCAACGCTCGTCGTTCCAACAATGTCCATCCACTCAGCCTCCTCCCACACAACCTTGACCCTCTGGAAAAAGCTTCCTTGAGCCACTCCAGCTCCTTTAACAGTTCCCATTATCCCTCTTCAGGAAGAGCCGAACGATTCATTTCCCGAGTCCCCTCTCGGCTTTTCTTGCTGAAGCCAAAGTTTCAAGGCCGCGCTCCGGGAAATTTATTTCCTTAATTATTATTCATTTAAGAAGGTTCCGCGGATTTCGAGGATCAGCACTCGGAGCTGCCGGGGGTAATTTATTTCCCTCACCGGAGAGAAACAAGCCCTTGCTCCGGAAAAGGTACTGGCAAAAAAAAAGGGATGAGCTGCTTGTTGGATTTTCCCCGTTTTCCCGCCCAGTCGCCTCCCGTGTCCCAGGAATGGGGTAGGTGGTCCTGAGGGTTATATTAATGAAGAAACCTCAATTAATGAGCTCCAGGTTCCACGTTCTGTCAGCAGATGATGGGAAGGAGCCTGGAGTAAGATCTGATCCCTGAAATTCCGGAGTTGAGGGATTGGGGGTCAAAAGGGGGGAAGGGTTTGAGGAATCCTAAAGCCAAGGGATTGAGATTGGAGGGGCCAAAGGGTGGAGATCAAGAGGGATAAGGCAAAGCAATCCCAAAATCATGGGATTGAGTGTGGAAAGGGTTAAGGGACTGATTTTAAGGGGGTCAAGGGATTGAGGAATCCCAAAACCAAGGGATTGGGACTGAAAGGGATCAAAGGATTGAGCTCAAAGGAGTCAAGGGATTGAGGAATCCCAAAGACAAGGGATTGAGATTGGAGGGCCAAAGGGTTGAGATCAAGAGGGATAAGGCAGAGCAATCCCAAAACCATGGGATTGAGTGTGGAAAGAGTCAAGGGATGGAGCTCAAAGGGGTCAAGGGATTGAGGAATCCCAAAACCAAGGGATTGGGACTGAAAGGGACCAAGGGATTGAGATGGAAGGGGCCAAGGGATTGAGATTGAAGGGGCCAAGAGATCCCACAATCCCAAAGACAAGGCACTGAGATTGAGGGAACCAAGGAACTGATCCAGAAAGGGATAAGGGGTTGAGCATTCCCAAAGACAAGGGATTGAGATTGAAGGGGCCAAGGGATCCCAAAATCCCAAAGACAAGGCACTGAGATTGAGGGGGCCAAGGAATTGAGCTCAAAAGGGGTAAGGGATTGAGGAATCCCAAAACCATGGGATTGACTGTGAAGGCATCAAGGGATAGAGAAATACCAAAAACAAGGGACTGACCCCAAAAGGGACCAAGGGATTGATCTCAAAGGAGCCAAGGGATTGAGCAATCCCAAAAGCAAGGGATTGAGATTGAAGGGGCCAAGGGATCCCACAATCCCATAGACAAGGCTGAGGGATCCAAAGAATTGAGCTCAAATGGGGTAAGGGATTGAGGAATCCCAAAACCATGGGATTGACTGTAAAGGGGTAAAGGGTTTGAGGAATCCCAAAAACAAGGGACTGACCCCAAAAGGGGCCAAAGGATTGATCTCAAAGGAGTCAAGGGATTGAGCAATCCCAAAAACAAGGGATTGAGATTGAAGGGACCAAGGGATCCCACAGTCCCAAAGACAAGGCACTGAGATTGAGGGGGTCATGGAATTGAGCTGAAAAAGGATCGAGGAATCCCCAAACCATGGGATTGACTGTAAAAGAGTCAAGGGATTGAGAAATCCCAAAACCAAGGAATTGAGATTGGAGGGCCAAAGGATTGAGCTCAAGAGGAGTAGGACAGAGCAATCCCAAATCATGGGATTTACTCTGGAGGGATTAAGGAATTGAGCTCAAAGTGGATAAGGGATTGAGCAATCCCAAAAACAAGGGATTGAGACTGAAGGGGCCAGGGGATCCCACAATCCCAAAGACAAGGCACTGACATTGAAGGGACCATGGAATTGAACTCAAAAGGGGTAAGGACTGAGGAACCCCAAAAAAAAGGGATTGGGTTTCAAAGGAATAAGGCACTGAGGAATCCTAAAGAAAAGGGATTGCCATTGAAGGGGCCAAGGATTGAGGAATCCCAAAACCAAACTCAGGAAGGGCCAAGGACTGAGCTCAAAGGGGTTAAGGGATGGAGAAATCCCAAAACCAAGGGAGTGAGACTGAAGGGGCCAAGGGGTCCCAAAATCCCAAAGACAAGGCACTGAGACTGAGGGAGCCTTGGAATTGAGCTCAAAGAGGGTAAGGGATTGAGGAATCCCAAAACCATGGGATTGACTGTAAAGGGGTAAAGGGTTTGAGGAATCCCAAAAACAAGGGACTGACCCCAAAAGGGACCAAGGGATTGATCTCAAAGGAGTCAAGGGATTGGGCAATCCCAAAAACAAGGGATTGAGATTGAAGGGGCCAAGGGATCCCACAATCCCAAAGACAAGGCACTGAGATTGAAGGGGCCATGGAATTGAGCTCAAAAAGGACTGAGGAATTCCAAACCCATGGGATTTACTGTAAAGGGGTCAAGGGCTTGAGGAATCCCAAACCCAAGGGACTGAGCTCAAAAGGGGCCAAGGGATTGACACGTGTTGGCTCCAGAGGGCTTAAACCTCCACCTTTGGGAGCTCAGCAATCCAAGGCTCTGGATCCAACAGCCATGGATCAAAACTGGAAACCCCGACAAACAAAATCCCACTGCTCCAGGGGCCAGTTCCCGCCTTCACCTCCCCAAACCCACCGGCCTTTCTCCCACCAAGCACCTCCCAAGAGCTCAAAACCTCCCTGGAGGATGAGGAAAATCACACAGGGGAGGATTTGCCCATGGAAAAAAGCAGCCTGGACGCTTGGAAAACCCCTTGGAGTCAGCCCCAGCTGCCGGCGTGCAATTCCTGCCTCCAGAGCCACGCCGAGATTGGGGTCAGGGCCCGTTTCCGGACAACGTCCAACCTTAAATTGGTTTCTGTTGCTTTCAATCTTGTCTTTTCCCTTCTGTTTTTCCTCGTGAAACGTTACATTGCCCAGGACCTTTTGCTTCCTTCCTGGATTTCATGGAAATTCTTCGAGTATCTGAAAAACTCTTTAGCGGGAAAGAAGGAAGGGAAGGTTCCTTGGGAGCGGGGAAACCCAATTATTCCGCTTGTTTAATTAACTTCCACCCCACCCCACTGCCCGTTTCCTAACGCTTCTCCAAAGGGAAAAAATATATCCTTGTTGAAAGGCCAATTATCCCGAAGGAAAAGGGCTTTTCCACATGGGATTCTGCATCTTTGGCCTGTGCTGGGATGAGCGGTGACTGTTGGAGCTCTGTTTTGAGGCTTCTCCATCCTTGATGGAGCTACAAATTAGGCCAAATCCAAGCTCCCAATCCAGTGGCTTGTGTTATTCCTGCATTTCGCTTGTGGGTTTCCGTGGAAGTCGCGGGAATTCCTTTGGGAGTGGATCCACAGGTGTGACGAGAGCGCAGTTCCCAGTTCTCAGCAGCTGCCCCCGAAACACGAATCGTTCCAGGGGGAGGGTTTTTACACCCAAAACATTCCCCAAAAATTACTCCTGGAATGACAGTGACACTTCCCTGGTTCCTAAATTGAGTGTTTTCCACGTCTCTCCATCACTGACGAAGGAAGTTATGGAAAAGCCACGGCAAACTCCCGCTCTTCCCGTTGCTCCAGGAGATGGATGAGACACTCCAGCGCTCCCGGGAATCCCAGGATTGCATCCAAGGGGTGCAGGAAGTGCATTCCCAGGACCAAATTTTAACTCGTCATCAATAAATTCCTCGATGGGAACGCGGATGGATCAGCCAGGGACAACCAGTATCGCATTCCTTTATTGTGGAGGCAAAACCCCACCCCGATAAATCCAGGGAAACTGAAAAATTAGAAGCCACTGGAAGCAAACTCCGAGTTATTAAACCATCGGGAGTGTTTTCCTTCTCTCCGCTGTTCCAAACACACGGAGTCTGGCGCCGGAAGGGAAGGAAAAGCTGTTTTTTTCCCATCTTTTAAAGAAATTTTGGCAAGTGTTGAAAACCTTGAGTAAATGTGGGAAAGTTTGTAGATGACGAGAACACACAAACCAGCCCCAGTTATCCCAAAGGAAGAGATGCCAGTGCCTGTGGAATTCCCCCTTGGGAAGGAGGAGGAATTATGGGGAGAGACGGAAGATGACCCAGAAATCCTGACGGTTCCTTGGGTTTTATGGTTCCAACCCCAACGTGGAAGGGGAAGGAGAATAAGCAAAAAAAAGCGGCGAAATTAGAAATATCCTTCAAAAAATAATTCCCCGGGTTTGGTTTTCCCAGTTTAACCTTCCCCCAAAAAACCATCAGTAAACCAGTGATGGAGCAAAACTAGTTGAGACCGAGCAGAAACTCAAAAAAAAAAAGACTTTAAACCCACTTTAAACCCTAAGAGGCTTCAAACCCAGGAGGAGCTGAAACATAGATTTAAGTGAAGCTCAACGGGAAGTTGGGAGCTATATTGGAATTCTGTCTTTTAGGGTTATCTGCACAATGATCCTCCCAAATTTTTTGGTCAATATTGAACAGGGTTTGACGAGCATCTCTGACCTTTTGAAGTCACTCTTCCTTCTGCCATTTGAAGTCACTCAAGGCTTTGCTCGGGTTCTAAGAAGAACCGAGTTTAACGGCGCAGATTTACGAGCCTGAACTAAGCCCGGCTTAAGAGAAACATCAATTTTCTTAAACATCCTGTTTCTTCAACATTATTTCCCCTTTGGTGCCCCTGTAAAGCAGGAACAGCTCCTGGCACCAACAGGATGCCCGTCCCCTGGGCATCCATCCCCTTGGCATCCGCTCTCCTACGAGGCCGGAGGATGAGCAGCAACGCCAAAGGTTGGGAATAAACGGCTCAAAAACTTCACTCCGTGGATTTTGGATGAGAACTGGGACAAATCCTGCTGCTCACCTGCTCTGCTGGGGGTTTTCGTGCCCAGGTCCCTGCTCCTGACGGGGGTGCTGGAGGTTTTGGAGAGTTTGTTGGCCGACACTCGGTACAGGACGCCGCCGATGCAGCGGAAGCCTTTACTCCTCCACCGCGGCGGCACCGGCTGGGATTTGGCACCTTGGGGCAATGGTCGGGTTTGGTTCAACAACAGGGACCTGCAGGAGAGTAAGAAAGTCAAGGGGAGTCCAAATTAGGGAGAATATCTCGAAAAAGTGCTGCTCCATGAGCAAACCCTCGGATCAGACGCTCACCAGATGGGTTTGGGTTGGAAGGGACCTTCCAAATCATCTCATTCCGACCCCACTGCCAAGGGCAGGGACACCTTCCACTAGAATGGAGGGGATGTATGGAAAAGCCAGGGAGGAAAAGCTCTGATTCACACCAAAAAAAATGACCTTCAAGGCCTCTCTCCAACTCTTGGCTTGCAGCTCCAGCCCCTGCAGCAAACAGGGAAATGTGGATTTTATCCCATGATGGAATCAGCAATGTGGGATCTTCCCTGAGCTTAACCAAGTTTCATGGAGCTCTACAAGCTTTGATATCCCTTTGAAGTGCTCAAAGTCCAGGATGGATGGGACTTTGAGTCACCTGGTCTAAGAAGTGACATCCCTGCCCATGGCAGGGGGTTGGAAGGAGATGGTCTTTAAGGTCCCTTCCGACCCAAAGCATTCCATGATTTTATGATCCCTGCACGGGACAAGTCACCCAAGGCCATTCTCATCTCCATCTATCACCTGCAGGAGATGCTGGGACACAAGTGGGGTTCAGTGGGTGGCGCTGGGAACCTGTTCCCACCTTCCCACCTTTCCCTACATCCACAAATCCCGTAACAAGGTAGTGGGACAATGATGGATCAGGAGCCATAATCCAGGGCATAAGGATCCCAAAATAATCCCATAACATTATCCTGAAGGATCTTAAGTGGCACCTTAGGGATAAATAGAATGGAATCATCACGGAAAAGACCTCTGAGATCATGGAGTCCAACCTGTGCCCCATCCCCACATTGTCCCCCAGCCCGTAGCACCAAGCGCCACGTCCAGTCCTTCCTTGGACGCCTCCGGGGATGGGGATTCCACCACCTCCCTGGGCAGCCCCTTCCAACGTTTAACAACCCTTTCCATGAAGAAATTCCTACTGATGTCCCACCTGAACCTCCCCTGTCTTGCCAAAGATCCCAGAGGGACAATTTGTCCCTTCACCACCCAAAACCCACCCAACACCTCCTGCACCGCCCGCCCCGCCCCAGAGCCTTCCCAGCTTTTCCCTCCATCCCCCGTTATCCAAACAGAGCCGAATCCAATCTCCTCCGACATCAACCGCCTTCCTCATTTAGTGCTAATCCAAACAGTAATTTGTTTATGCAAATTGGAGCTCTAATTTCGCATTAAGCCCAAACTATGCCCGTAATGCTATTAGCGGAACGTCCATAAAACCGCGCATTAGCCGGAGAAGATCCGTAAATTAAGATCCAACCCCCATCCTAGCAGCGGGATGCAAACCCCGGAGAGCGTCTCCTTGAAACGAACGCCTGCTCCCGAGGAAAGGAGAGCTGGAAAAACGGAATGCTCACAATTCCTAAGGCTCGCCCTGACAGCCTGCTCATTCCCAAAGGTTGTTGTTCCACTGGCTACCGAGCTCGGGAAAGAGCTGCCGGGTTTTTTATGGGAAGGGGATTGGATAAAGCAGAGGTTGCCCTTGCTTTCTGGTTTTTCTGGGGTTTGCTCCTCATGGAATAGCTCCAGAGAGGAGCATCAAGTCCTGGGAATCCACAAAGAGCCCATGTCATTGAGTGAAGGTGTCGGTGGCACAAGGGACACTTGGGTCACCCTTGGACCACCCAGAACCTCATGGAAAACCTTGGAAAAGCCAAGGTTTCATCTAGTGTTGGATGCAGAATCGTGACCAAATGTGGTCAATAAAAATGATATCAAATGATATCAAATATCCAACGGCCGGTGGGGCATTGGAGAGAATTTCCCTGGAGAGCGTCTCTTTTGAAGGAACGTGTGCTCCCAAGGAAAGGAGAGCTGGAAAACGGAATGGTTACAATTCCTAAGGCTTGCCCTGACAGCCTGTTCATTCCCAAAGGTTGTTGTTCCACCGGCTACCGAGCTCGGGGAAGAGCTGCCGGGTTTTTTATGGGAAGGGGATTGGATAAAGCAGAGGTTGCCCTTGCTTTCTGGTTTTTCTGGGGTTTGCTCCTCATGGAATAGCTCCAGAGAGGAGCATCAAGTCCTGGGAATCCACAAAGAGCCCATGTCATTGAGTGAAGGTGTCGGTGGCACAAGGGACACTTGGGTCACCCTTGGACCACCCAGAACCTCATGGAAAACCTTGGAAAAGCCAAGGTTTCATCTAGTGTTGGATGCAGAATCGTGACCAAATGTGGTCAATAAAAATGATATCAAATGATATCAAATATCCAACGGCCGGTGGGGCATTGGAGAGAATTTCCCTGGAGAGCGTCTCTTTTGAAGGAACGTGTGCTCCCAAGGAAAGGAGAGCTGGAAAACGGAATGGTTACAATTCCTAAGGCTTGCCCTGACAGCCTGTTCATTCCCAAAGGTTGTTGTTCCACCGGCTACCGAGCTCGGGGAAGAGCTGCCGGGTTTTTTATGGGAAGGGGATTGGATAAAGCAGAGGTTGCCCTTGCTTTCTGGTTTTTCTGGGGTTTGCTCCTCATGGAATAGCTCCAGAGAGGAGCATCAAGTCCTGGGAATCCACAAAGAGCCCATGTCATTGAGTGAAGGTGTCGGTGGCACAAGGGACACTTGGGTCACCCTTGGACCACCCAGAACCTCATGGAAAACCTTGGAAAAGCCAAGGTTTCATCTAGTGTTGGATGCAGAATCGTGACCAAATGTGGTCAATAAAAATGATATCAAATGATATCAAATATCCAACGGCCGGTGGGGCATTGGAGAGAATTTCCCTGGAGAGCGTCTCTTTTGAAGGAACGTGTGCTCCCAAGGAAAGGAGAGCTGGAAAACGGAATGGTTACAATTCCTAAGGCTTGCCCTGACAGCCTGTTCATTCCCAAAGGTTGTTGTTCCACCGGCTACCGAGCTCGGGGAAGAGCTGCCGGGTTTTTTATGGGAAGGGGATTGGATAAAGCAGAGGTTGCCCTTGCTTTCTGGTTTTTCTGGGGTTTGCTCCTCATGGAATAGCTCCAGAGAGGAGCATCAAGTCCTGGGAATCCACAAAGAGCCCATGTCATTGAGTGAAGGTGTCGGTGGCACAAGGGACACTTGGGTCACCCTTGGACCACCCAGAACCTCATGGAAAACCTTGGAAAAGCCAAGGTTTCATCTAGTGTTGGATGCAGAATCGTGACCAAATGTGGTCAATAAAAATGATATCAAATGATATCAAATATCCAACGGCCGGTGGGGCATTGGAGAGAATTTCCCTGGAGAGCGTCTCTTTTGAAGGAACGTGTGCTCCCAAGGAAAGGAGAGCTGGAAAACGGAATGGTTACAATTCCTAAGGCTTGCCCTGACAGCCTGTTCATTCCCAAAGGTTGTTGTTCCACCGGCTACCGAGCTCGGGGAAGAGCTGCCGGGTTTTTTATGGGAAGGGGATTGGATAAAGCAGAGGTTGCCCTTGCTTTCTGGTTTTTCTGGGGTTTGCTCCTCATGGAATAGCTCCAGAGAGGAGCATCAAGTCCTGGGAATCCACAAAGAGCCCATGTCATTGAGTGAAGGTGTCGGTGGCACAAGGGACACTTGGGTCACCCTTGGACCACCCAGAACCTCATGGAAAACCTTGGAAAAGCCAAGGTTTCATCTAGTGTTGGATGCAGAATCGTGACCAAATGTGGTCAATAAAAATGATATCAAATGATATCAAATATCCAACGGCCGGTGGGGCATTGGAGAGAATTTCCCTGGAGAGCGTCTCTTTTGAAGGAACGTGTGCTCCCAAGGAAAGGAGAGCTGGAAAACGGAATGGTTACAATTCCTAAGGCTTGCCCTGACAGCCTGTTCATTCCCAAAGGTTGTTGTTCCACCGGCTACCGAGCTCGGGGAAGAGCTGCCGGGTTTTTTATGGGAAGGGGATTGGATAAAGCAGAGGTTGCCCTTGCTTTCTGGTTTTTCTGGGGTTTGCTCCTCATGGAATAGCTCCAGAGAGGAGCATCAAGTCCTGGGAATCCACAAAGAGCCCATGTCATTGAGTGAAGGTGTCGGTGGCACAAGGGACACTTGGGTCACCCTTGGACCACCCAGAACCTCATGGAAAACCTTGGAAAAGCCAAGGTTTCATCTAGTGTTGGATGCAGAATCGTGACCAAATGTGGTCAATAAAAATGATATCAAATGATATCAAATATCCAACGGCCGGTGGGGCATTGGAGAGAATTTCCCTGGAGAGCGTCTCTTTTGAAGGAACGTGTGCTCCCAAGGAAAGGAGAGCTGGAAAACGGAATGGTTACAATTCCTAAGGCTTGCCCTGACAGCCTGTTCATTCCCAAAGGTTGTTGTTCCACCGGCTACCGAGCTCGGGGAAGAGCTGCCGGGTTTTTTATGGGAAGGGGATTGGATAAAGCAGAGGTTGCCCTTGCTTTCTGGTTTTTCTGGGGTTTGCTCCTCATGGAATAGCTCCAGAGAGGAGCATCAAGTCCTGGGAATCCACAAAGAGCCCATGTCATTGAGTGAAGGTGTCGGTGGCACAAGGGACACTTGGGTCACCCTTGGACCACCCAGAACCTCATGGAAAACCTTGGAAAAGCCAAGGTTTCATCTAGTGTTGGATGCAGAATCGTGACCAAATGTGGTCAATAAAAATGATATCAAATGATATCAAATATCCAACGGCCGGTGGGGCATTGGAGAGAATTTCCCTGGAGAGCGTCTCTTTTGAAGGAACGTGTGCTCCCAAGGAAAGGAGAGCTGGAAAACGGAATGGTTACAATTCCTAAGGCTTGCCCTGACAGCCTGTTCATTCCCAAAGGTTGTTGTTCCACCGGCTACCGAGCTCGGGGAAGAGCTGCCGGGTTTTTTATGGGAAGGGGATTGGATAAAGCAGAGGTTGCCCTTGCTTTCTGGTTTTTCTGGGGTTTGCTCCTCATGGAATAGCTCCAGAGAGGAGCATCAAGTCCTGGGAATCCACAAAGAGCCCATGTCATTGAGTGAAGGTGTCGGTGGCACAAGGGACACTTGGGTCACCCTTGGACCACCCAGAACCTCATGGAAAACCTTGGAAAAGCCAAGGTTTCATCTAGTGTTGGATGCAGAATCGTGACCAAATGTGGTCAATAAAAATGATATCAAATGATATCAAATATCCAACGGCCGGTGGGGCATTGGAGAGAATTTCCCTGGAGAGCGTCTCTTTTGAAGGAACGTGTGCTCCCAAGGAAAGGAGAGCTGGAAAACGGAATGGTTACAATTCCTAAGGCTTGCCCTGACAGCCTGTTCATTCCCAAAGGTTGTTGTTCCACCGGCTACCGAGCTCGGGGAAGAGCTGCCGGGTTTTTTATGGGAAGGGGATTGGATAAAGCAGAGGTTGCCCTTGCTTTCTGGTTTTTCTGGGGTTTGCTCCTCATGGAATAGCTCCAGAGAGGAGCATCAAGTCCTGGGAATCCACAAAGAGCCCATGTCATTGAGTGAAGGTGTCGGTGGCACAAGGGACACTTGGGTCACCCTTGGACCACCCAGAACCTCATGGAAAACCTTGGAAAAGCCAAGGTTTCATCTAGCGTTGGATGCAGGATCGTGACCAAATGCGGTCAATAAAAATGATATCAAATGATATCAAATATCCAACGGCCGGTGGGGCATTGGAGAGAATTTCCCTGGAGAGCGTCTCCTTTGAAGGAACGTGTGTTCCCAAGGAAAGGAGAGCTGGAAAACGGAATGGTTACAATTCCTAAGGCTTGCCCTGAGAGCCCCTTCATTCCCGAAGGTTGTTGTGCCACCAGGGAAGCGCTGCCGGGCTTTTTGGGGGAAGGGGATTGGATAAAGGAGAGGTTGCCCTTGCTTTCCAGTTTTCCCAGGGTTTCTCCTTGTGGAATAGCTCCAGGGAGGAGCATCAAGTCCTGGGAATCCATAAAGAGCCACAGGGGTGGAACCGTTGGGTGAAGGTGTCGGTGGCACAAGGGACACTTGGGTCACCCTTAGACCACACAGAATTTCATGGAAAACCTTGGAAAATCCAGTGTTGGATGCAGGACCTGGCGAAAGGTCTTGTGGCTTTATCGGCAACCAAAGGTGGGCAATAAAAATGATATCAAATGATATCAAATATCCAAGGGCTGGCAGGGCAAGGGAGGGGATTCTCCCCGCTGGCTCTGCTCTCCAGAGATCCCACCTGGAATTCTGCCTCCAGCTCTGGGATCATCAGCACAGAAGAGACATGGAGTTGCTGGAGCGAGTCCAGAGGAGCCCATGGAGATGCTCCGAGGGCTGGAGAACCTCTGGAGCCAGGCTGGGAGAGCTGGGAATGTCCAGCTTGGAGAAGGGAACGATCCAGGGAAACCTTGGAGCCCCTTCCAGAGCCTGAAGGGGCTCCAGGAGAGCTGGAGAGGGACTTGGGACAAGGGATGGAGGGACAGGACACAGGGAATGGCTTCCCACTGCCAGAGGGCAGGGACAAATGGGATATTGGGAAGGAATTCTTGGCTGAGAGGGTGGGGAGGGGCTGGGATGGAATTCCCAGAGAAGCTGTGGCTTCCCCTGGATCCCTGGAAGTGTCCAAGGCCAGGTTGGATGACCCTGGGATGGTGGGAGGTGTCCCTGTCCATCCACAGGCTCTCCAGTGCCGACGGCTTTCGGGATCCTGAACAGCATCAGTCCCCTCCAGGAGGCTCCGGAAAATCTTCTAATTCCATAAGTCCTGTCCATAAATTATCTCTGGATCAGACACAGAGATACAAACACACACCCCTCCCAATACAGAGACACAAATTATCGAATATATTGAATATACACCCTGAGTCCATGCACTGAAATACGAGATCTGTGTATTCCATAGAATAATAAATGGGGATTCTTTTATAAATAAATTTACATATTATTATCTGTATTCTCCAGGTCTTGTATCTATCAGTTCTCTCTAGATTTTATTCAATGTATGCAATGAATAAATATATTGAATCTTATATATATATAT
>NW_021939396.1:196583-198236 GCF_001715985.3 Manacus vitellinus | reverse complement strand
ATATTTTTATATATCACATATTTTTTTATTTACAGAAGCCAAAAGACATTTAAAATTAAAGGAAAATCACCTTTTTTTATGGAAAAATCCCACCCCCACCGAAGAGCGAGGAAGGACCTCAACTTCCCAACATTCTCCTGTCGGAAAACCGCCTTTCCCTCCAAATCCAAGCTGTTGCTCCCAAGTTGTGTGGCCTCAACACCACCCCCTCCCCACCAGCTCCGTCCGCTCAGGATCCGGCGGCTTTTCCTCCATGGAATTGTCTCCCTCGGAAAGGGAGACCGGAGGGACAAAGGAGGAGCAAATTAAGGAGATAAGAGCGGGGCCAAGCACCTGGAGAATAAACTGACCCCTCGACACGAGGGGGGCTTGTAATTCCCTAATTCCCTCTCCCGTGGATCTAAAGAGTCCTCCCAGCCCTTCCCGGCTCCAGCAGGAAATTTCATTAACGCTGGAAAATAGGGAAGGAATTAAGCGCGGATAATGAAGGTCGGGCTGTGAACGGCGCCTTGACTTTGGAGCCTTTGTAACGGGAGCCACGGACTCTTCCCTTCAAATCCATCCCTAATCCATTGGAAATACTCCAGCAAATTATCTCCCACCCTCATCCCTGAGAGCTGCCGGAAAACCGAGTCCCGATGGAAGCGACGGCACTCCCGAATTTATCCCCCTAACCTTGGCTGCACGAGGGTGAGGGTTGTGTCTCTCTCTCGTTCCCCGCAGGAAGAGACGTTTTTAATGGGAAAAAAGAGCTGGAGGGAATTGGAAAAATGTTTAAAAACGGCGGTGGAGCCATCGGAGGTTGGACACGATGGGAAAATCGGAGTCTGGAGCTAAAAGTGTTGCAAAGGGAGGTCCTGGGATTATAAAACACTCAAGGTCAGGCTGGGAGAGCTGGGAATGTTCAGCCTGGAGAAGGGAAGGATCCAGGGAGACCCGAGAGCTCCTTCCAGGGCTTAAAGGGGCTCCAGGAGAGCTGGAGAGGGACTTGGGACAAGGGATGGAGGGACAGGACACAAGGAATGACTTCCCAGGGTTAGATGGGATATTCTGGAGCAATTATTCCCTGAGGGTGGTGAGGGACTAGGCTGGAATTCCCAGAGAAGCTGTGGCTGCCCCTGAATCCCTGGAAGTGTCCAAGGGGAGGCTGGAGCAACCTGGGCTAGTGGGAGGTGTCCCTGCCCACGGTAGGGGGCTGGAATTCCATGATTTCCATTCCCTTCCAACCCAAACCATTCCGTGGTTCTGCAGGTTGAGGTTTGGGCTCTTCCATGGGACCCCTTGAAGCAGCAACTTTCCCTGGGAGAACATTCCATGCTGGTGCTTTGTAGACGCTCCCGGTGCCCACATCTGGTTTCTCTTTCCCAGGATTAAACACCGGTCTGCTGCATCCTTTGTGGAATTCCAGAAGGATTTAGGTTGGAAAAGCCCTCTAAGATCACGGAATTCAACTGTCAACCCGGCACTGCCAAGGCCACCACTGCCCATGTCCCCAAGTGCCAGATCCACAGGGCTTTTAAATCCCTCTGGGCATGGTGATTCCACCCTTGCCAGCTGTGCCAGGGCTGGACAACCCTTTCCAGGAAGGAATTTTCTCCAATATCCAACTTAAACCTCCCCTGGCACAACTTGAGGCCTCTCACCCTGTCCCTT
>NW_021939396.1:194457-196429 GCF_001715985.3 Manacus vitellinus | reverse complement strand
ACACGCTCCAGCCCCTCAATATCCTGTGCCTGGGGATCCCAAAACCTCCCCTGGGACTGGAGGTGCCACAGCGGTGCCAGTACTGGGGAACAATCACTTCCCTGGTCCCAAAATTCCTCCAATCTTCCCTCCTCAACCGACTTCATGTCTCTTGGAAGCTGGAAAAGCTGGCTCCTTCCTCTGAAGCTTTCTGGAGGAAAATCCCTTAGGAAATGGGAATGTTGCTTCCAACAGACTGATGAACCCAAAGCACAAACGGGAGCAGAGGCGGCGGGTGCCAAATCCACGCCCTTTCCTCGCCTCCAAAGCTGCTCAGAACGTCACAAACCCAACGAAACCTCAACCAGCAGCTGGAAAAAACACGATCCCTCTTAAATTAATCCATAAAAAAGCAAAACCAACCCGGGGAAGATTCCCAAACCAAGACGGGTGAGCGAGGGGGAGCAACAAGTCCTCGGATTTAACACCCCGGGATAATCCCATCCTAAAAATCCCCGCCCAAACCCCTCCAAAACCTCACTTATGTTGGAAACATAAAATTCTGGGAGTATTCGATGCCTGGAATAAATGAAATCCAGCTCCAAGAGCGGAGCAGGAGCATCCCGGCGGCGTTTGAGCCGGATGAAGCCAAGAGGATTTCCCGGCGCCGAGGGCGATACAAGCGGCTCTTAAAGGTTGGTTTTTCTTTTCCTCCTGGTGAATCTTCTTTAGGCTCAGCTTAGAGTTATTTCATTTTATTTCTTTTTTTTTTTTTTTTTGTGGAAGTAATCCTTACATACAGTAAGAAATCACATTTGCATGCTGGCATTTGAATTCCCGAGGAAAGAGCGTCGGGAATCGCCGGCAGGGAACAGGCAACGCAAAATCCTGAGCTGGGGGAAATACTTCCACAAAAATCCCGTTATTTAGGATTAAAAGTGCTCCTCAAACCCACCAGGAACTCTCTGAGGTGCTGCACAACTTCTCCCTGGAAGTGGTTCCGATCTCCCGGAATGTCTCTCCTCACCCACCTGAGGATCCCAAAAACCCACAGAAAAGAGGGAGTCATTCCATTCCCGGANTCTCTCCTCACCCACCTGAGGATCCCAAAAACCCACAGAAAAGAGGGAGTCATTCCATTAAAATGATTTATGGGATTTTTATCAATGTTAGAGCTTCCTTCTTAAAATAAAAAGGTCAGATCTCATATAAACCCTTAACAGGACTTAATTTACTTAAAGAACCAGCTTGGGATTATTGGAATAATTGAGTTGGCCAATTATGATATTGGAGGTTGAAAAAAAAGGGATTGGAAATGGAAAAAACGGGAAGGAATGTGCCTTTTCCCAACATGCAACCATAAAAACGGGGAATCCTTTAGTTTTAAATCCACGGTGACCAGCGAAAATCCCATTAATTCATCCCCAAACAATTCCCCTCCTTTCGATAATTAGCTCTAATCACGAAACAAACACTTTAAAAAAATAAAAAAAACAAACCCAAACCTATTTTAATTTGGTTCAATGGACTCTGAATTTCCATTCAAATGCAGCTTAATGTGTAATCTCAAGGACAAAAAAAAAAATAAAATAAATAAATAAATAAATAATAATCCAGCCTGGATCTCATTTAGTTTTCAAAACCTGGGAAAAATGATGAATCTCAATGAGCACCTTTTAAGCTCCTTAATTACCTAAAATAAAGCTGTCCCTTCCCAACAAATCCCCCCGTCTTGGGAAAGGAAAAGAGTTGCAAAATGCAGGATAACATTTATCAGTTCCCCAGTTTCCACATCCCACGGGATGTCTCTTTTCCAAACCTTGGGCAGGCTGGAGAAAGTTTTCTCCTCCAAGAATTCCACTTGGAATTCCAACCCAGGTATGAAAATAAGATCCCAAACTTCTCAGAGTGACTTCTCGAAGGGCTGGAAAACCTTCCCCTAAACTGAGGGGGAACATTCCATGGAATCTGGAATGGTTTGGGTTGGAAGGGA
>NW_021939396.1:186297-194028 GCF_001715985.3 Manacus vitellinus | reverse complement strand
GACACCTCCTCTCTCAGCACAGGGAGCTGCATTTTGTTGGATTTATTTTCCAATTCCCATAAAATTGTGTTTGGGGCTTGGGAAAAACGGGAGAAGTGTCTTGGATCATTGTCTGTCCCTATAAAGCCCTGGGATGGAGCAGGAATGGGAGATGAGCTCAGCATTCCAGGAAGAAGTACCATCCACGGTATTTTCCTGCCTGTGTTCTTTCCACCTGGAAAACTGCTCCAGGTGACGCAGTAACCCATGGAATGGATTGGGAATCTGGTGCCTGGATTCCTGCTCCTGTTTTCCAGCTCCTCTACTCAGTGTTTTCCCAGAGGTTTCCATCCTTCCCTTTCCCTTGTTTTACTGGGAAGACTGGCTGTGGGTGGTCTGTGCTGGGAAAATCACTCTGGAATCCGTGGCCCCCTCTGGACTCTCTCCAGTTGTCCTGGTTACAATTCCTTCCCTCAAGTGCCTCATTATTCCCTCCCCCTGGATCTATTCCGTCAGGAATTCTTTCAGCCCCATTCCTTCCCTTCCATCTCCCGAGTGTCTCCAGGAAAATCCCCGGCGGAGGCTCCAGGTTGCCCTCGGCAGCTCCGTCGGGCTCAGGTGCTCGCTGAGGGTGAATCCATGTGCCAGGAAAAGCTCTGGAATGCTGCCAAGGCCTTCCCAAGCACAGAGGAGATGCCGCTCCCGGTCGGAGGAGCTCGGAGTAGCGGGAGAGCAGAGCTAAATCCCTGCTATTGTTTGGAACCCGATTCATTCTCGAGGGAGATGAGGAGCCTGGATACAAAACCAGCTCCATGTGCCAAGGATGGAGGACAGGGAAAGAATCCGCCTCGTGACCTCCTGCACTGGAGGATTGGGAAGGGCAGGGATGGAATTGTCCTATGGAGACAGATGGGAGAGAAGGACGTGGGGATGCAGGAGCGAGTCCAGAGGAGCCCACGGAGATGCTCCAAGGGCTGGAGAACCTCAGCTCTGGAGCCAGGCTGGGAATGCTGGGAATGTCCAGTCTGGGGAAAAGAAGGATCCAGGGAGACCTGATAGCCCCTTCCAGGGCCTAAAGGGGCTCCAGGAGAGCTGGAGAGAGACTGGAGACAAGGGATGGAGGGACAGGGCACAGGGAATGGCTTCCCACTGCCAGAGAGTTAGATGGGAGATTGGGAAGGAATTCCACCCTGGGAGGGTGAGGAGGCTCTGGTACAGGTTGCCCAGAGGAGTTGTGGCTCCAAGCCCTATCCAACCCGGTCTTGGTACACTTCTAAGGATGGGGCAGCCACAGCTTCTCTGGGAATTCCATCCCAGTCCCTCCCCACCCTCCCAGGGAAGAATTCCTTCCCAATATCCCATCTATCCCTGCTCTCCTTCATTTCAAGGCCGTACCTTCAGTTCCCCCCTCCATCCCACATCTCCCTTGGGTTGCTTCAGCTCCTTGTGCTTCAGGCTCTTCCCCATCTCTCCTCCAGAGCTTCCAGGAGCTCGGATTCCTGCTCCCCAACTTCCATAAGTTCCCCTTCTGACCCAATCCCAGCCCACATCCAGCTCATAGAACTGGAATCACGGAGTCTTCAGTGGGAAATGACCTCCAAGATCTTGGAATGGTTTATGTTGGGAAAGGTCCTTAACATTGTTGAGTCCAACCTGAAGAAAAGGGGGATCAGGGGGGACCTTCTGTCTCCACAACTCCCTGACAGGAGGGGGGAGCCAAGGGGGGGTCGGGATCTGCTCCCAGGGAACAAGGGACAGGAGGAGAGGAAAGAGGATCGAACTGTGCCAGGGAAGGGTGGGGTCGGACATCAGGAGGAATTTCCTCATGGAAAGGGTGCTCAGGCACTGGAAGGTTTGGAGTCCCCACCCCTAGAGGTGTCCAAGGAAAGCCTGGACATGGCACATCTGTCACAGGTTGGACTCAGTGATCTTGGAGGCCTTTCCCAACCTCAGTGATTCTGGGATCCAGGGATTCTGTCAACTGAAAACTACCAAATCCACCACCAAACCACGCCCCCAAGTGCCACATCCACATGGTTTTTAAATCCCTCCAGGAATGCTGACTCCAAGCCTTGACAACCCTTTCCATGGAGAAATTCTCCCCAACATCCAAAACAAACTTCCCCTGGAGCAACTTGAGGCTGTTTCCCCACGTCCTGTCTGCCCTTTGTGACATCCCAGCCCCAAAATCCACCTTCCTTGGCTTCCCTCCACCGACTCCTCCGATCCCACCCATGGAGATCCACGGAAGGATCCTGGGAAACGCTCCCAGGAAGTTTGGGCTGTAAAAACGCCTCTCCCCGGAGAGAGGGGAGGCAAAAGTCCCCTGGGAGAAGATTCCCCTGGGAGAAGATTCCCCAAGGGAAGCTGCTTCTCAAGGTAGGTCACCCCTGAGCCCAAATTCCCCCCCTCCTCTGGCAAGGTCCCGTTAAACCGCTTACGGTGGGAGAATGGAATTGCTGACATCCCCTAATACTCGGATTTCCGACGGCGGATCAGTAATTACGCCGGGAAGAGCGGGAACTATTGTCCCATTAATTAGATTCCTCCTGCCCCCGTTAGCTCCGGAGACGGGAGTGAGCTCATCCCAGTTTAATTCCGATTACTGGCATGGATCTAAAAGTGCTCCCACGTGGAATGTGTTCTTTGGGAAGTGCCAGGACCTGTGTCCACGTGGGAAAGGGTTTTAATCCTTAATCCCTCCAAGGCACCTTCCTAGGGAAAGTCCAAGACCTCCCCCTGTCCCGGCACAGACATTCCTTCCCTTGCTCATCCCAGAGGAAATCCCAGAGCTCTGGGTGTGCCCCGGAATATCCCAGAGTAAATCCCATCCCAGAGCTCTGGGTGTGCCCTAGAATATCCCAGAGCAAATCCCATCCCAGAGCTCGGGATGTGCTCCGGAATATCCCAGAGTAAATCCCATCCCAGAGTTCGGGATGTGCTCCGGAATATCCCAGAGTAAATCCCATCCCAGAGCTCGGGATGTGCTCCGGAATATCCCAGAGGAAATCCCATCTCAGAGCTATGGTTGTGCCCCGGAATATCCCAGAGTAAATCCCATCCCAGAGCTCTGGGTGTGCCCCGGAATATCCCAGAGTAAATCCCATCCCAGAGCTTGGGATGTGCCCTGGAATATCCCAGAGTAAATCCCATCCCAGAGCTCGGGATGTGCTCCGGAATATCGCAGGAATTCTAATTGCTGGGGATCATTTCAATCCCAAACCCAAAACGGCTTCAGCTTTGAATATTTATCCCAAAAAATCACCCAAATCCCACCGGGGGCTTTTCCCTCCCGCCTGCTTTCCCAAAAACACCGGGAAAATTGCTTTTTCCAAGGATATTTCCATTCTAAATCCTCTTTTTCTTACACAATAATAACACCCTGAAGAGCTGAGACAGCTGATGGATTTTAATTAAAGCCAATATCTCGCACCAGGAGCAAGATTCCACGGAAAAAACATGCTCCGGGAACTCCCCGAGCATGGAAAAGGTTAAAGAAAGGGAATTATTCCTTGGAAACCCCCCCTTGCCCGTGGACACGGTTGCAGGGGCTTGGACTAGGGATCTAGGATTCATCTGTGGAGATGAATATTGAAAATTAAACTTTAAATTCCTTAATTAATTAAAATTTAAAATGAAATTTAGCTCCAAAGGCAGAGAAATCAGGGCAGAGAAATCAGGATTTTTTTTTCCCTCGGTTTTCCTGCCTTATAATAAACTTAAGGAATAAACAACAAACCCAGGTTATTTCTCTAAAGAACCCTCAGGGGTCTCTTCCAACACAAATCATCCGATGATTCCGTGATGTGGGTTTTCCTAAAGCTTTCCCTGCTTTGGGAATTGCCATTCCAGCTCTCGTGGAAGCAGGAAAGGAAGAGGATCCACACTTAATCCCGGAATAATAAAGTTGTAATTAGAGAAATAGAAAATAAAGAAATTAAATATATAGGAAAAATTATAAACGAAGAGATGAATATTAAGATAAATTTATAAGATAAAAGGAACTAAATAAAATAAGTTTGGCAATAAATAAAATAATAAATAAAATCAGATAAAGCCCAAAAGCTTCTAAACGGCACCAAGAGGCCCTAAATCAGGGACTGGGGGAGGGAACTGGGAAAAAGGGGGGGAATTTATGGGATTTGGAAGGTTCTGAGGTGTAAAACCCACCCATCCCAAATTTGGGTACACCAGTGCTTTGGAGCAACGTCCCTGTTTCCAGTGAGTGCCCAAAGCCCAAATAAATCAGGATTCTGCTGGCACCAGACCTGGAGCAGCTCCCAAACTCCCAAAAACCTCCGCAAAACCTCCAGAGAAACAAGAAAACCAGGAAAAACTTCCCAAACAAACTGCAAACCAGCCCCCAGCTGCCGGCACTGCCACAACCTCCTCAGGTCAGAGCTTCTGAGGCGACTTCCGTGGCATTGTCATCCCCCCCTTCGCATTTTTCCACGGAAAGGGGGATGGAAAAGGATTTTTATGATGCTCCAGGGCCACCATTCCCTGCCCTGGCACGTTCCTGGCAAGCAGCCAGGCAAAAATTTGGCACCTCTTGACTGGTGCTCCCACCCAGGGTTTGGCCCCTGCAAGGATGTTCGGCCTCCGAATCCATCCCAGAACTCCAGGATAACTCCCCATGGAGCATCTCCACTCCGAGGTGTTTACAGCAAACCCTAAAAACATCACCTTCAGAGCCAAAGCTGGGCTTAAAACCTGACTTAAATGGAAAAGAAACAACTAGAGAGGTGGCCTTCCGACTTTATAAAGCACCGGCACAAGCGGGGAAAGCAACAGCTGGAAGAGCGGAGATGGATTTTGGAAGAGCTGAGATGGATTTTGGAAGAGCTGAGATGGATTTCGGCACTCAAAAGCTGGAGGGACACGTTTCCTGGGTCTCCTGAGGAGCAGGAGAAGCCGTGAAGGTCACCCAGAGAATCAGGGAAGGCACAGTTTCCCCTGGGAACAACAGCACGGACACCTGAAAACCAGGAGCTGAGGGATCTGCCGTGGGTTTTTCAGGAGTTGGGAATTGGCCACCTCACCATGTGCAGAGGAGCAAAGAAAGAGCCCTACAAAGATCTCCTGCCACATCATCAGGAATTGTCTTGCCTCTCTTCTTCCAACCCAAAACAATCATCTGGGGAATCCACGTGACCACAAAAAAGACCCCGGAGTTGGTAACGGAGGGAAGGAATTAAACCCAGGATTCCCCATCCTGCATCCAGCAAAATCAACAGTAGGACACTAAACCTGATCAGACCAACGCTGGTGTTGCCCCCAAAAAATGGGAAAGGTGTGAGTTGGGGGTGTTGCTCCTCTCCCTGTCCCCAGCAGAGACAACCCCAACCCAACAAGGGCCAACACCGGCACCATCCCGGCTGGGAAGAGGCTGGGAAGCAGAGGCTGGAGAAGCAGCAGTGGGATGGCTGTAATTTATCCTCTCCTGCCTCTCCTTTATGGCTTTCTTAATTCGGCTCCTGCTACTATTAATGTCGTTAATGTTGAGATTATATCTATTTTCTGGCGTCAGGCAGTGATTTATCCCGGCCATTTTTCCGGTGCCGGCTCCCACGCTGTTAAATCAAGCAAGTTGCCAATTAAGTGCTGACTGGGGAAGTGGTTGGAGTCGTAACAGATATCCAAGAGCAAATTAAACCCGGTGTTTGGGACACGGGAGCGCTGACCCTCGCTGAGCCGGGGGGGAGAGGGAGGGCAAAACCAACCCCCAAAATGAAGGGAAAACGTAAAAATCACCTCGGACTCAGAGCAGAGAAGAAGGGAATTGTCTTTCCCATCACTCAAGATTCAGGGATTTTGGGGACTTTGAGATCCAGGGGATATCACCCAGCAGGGAAATCCAGGATAGGGAGTTTGAGGATGGGTTTGGAAGTGTCTGTTTTGGAGAGTAAAGGTGGGAGTGGGAGCTCTTGGATCCGAAAGGATTCCATGTCTCCCAGGGTTCATGGGAGACCAGGTCACCTCAGGGTTTGCAGCACAAGAGTCCAATCACCTGCCCAGGGCTAGTTTTTGATGGGAAATCACAAAATCATGGAACATTTGGGGTCGGAAGGGACCTTTAAAGATCATGGAATTCCAATCCCCTGCCGTGGGCAGGGACACCTCCCACAATCTCAGGTTGCTCCAGCCTGACCTGGAACACTTCCAGGGATGGGGCAGCCACAGTTTTTCTGGGCAAACCTCAAATCCCCCTGGATTTCCTGGTGCCCCAAGGTAGGACGTGCCAGGATCAACAACAGCAACCCCAGAGGTTTTCAGGAGAGACACGGAATGGTTCAGGTTGGAATGAACCTCTGGAAGTCACCTGCTCCAGCAGGGCCACCCAGAGCCAGTTGCCAACCACCATGTCCAGATGATGGCTTCCCACTGCCAGAGGGTTAGATGGGATATTGGGAAGGAATTCTTCCCTGGAAGGGCAGGGAGGGGTAGGAATGGAATTCCCAGAGAAGCTGTGGCTGCCCCATCCCTGGAAGTGTTCAAGGGCAGCTTGGAGCAACCTGGGATAGTGGAAGGTGTCCCTGCCCATGGCAGGAGGTTGGAATTCCATGATCTTGAAGGTCCCTTCGCCCCAAACCCTTCCATGGGTTTGTTAATTCCTTTAAGGAGGGACATCACACACCAAAGGCTTGGGAGCTCCTGAGCTTCCCCAGCGCCTCAGTGGGTCTGGTTGGGCTCTATCACCTTGGATACACCTGGATACACCACCACCACCTCCCATTAACCCCAGGAACACCTCCCCATGCCTGGCAGGCTCCAAAATTCCCATGGGGCATCTCCATGGAAACTCCCATCTATCAGGAGAACACAACACGATGCACAAGAGCCTGGTCAAGAGGTTCCACCTCCAGCAGGTGACCACCAGAAACCCCCCCCAAACCTGCCTTCCTGCTTCCAGAAAGAGGCAATGACAGCTCTGTTGCTCCCCAGTCATCAGAAACACTTCCCTGCATCCCAGATTTTCCTCGGGAGCCATAAGGAAGAGCAACACACGGCACCAGGATTCGTCACAGTGACAGCTCAGGATTAAGTGACCTTTTACGCCCCTTGAATATTCAGCAGGATTAAAGGAATTAAAGAATAAAAAAAGGGGGAGGAGAAAGCCAATCCATACATGCAGGGAAATGTTGGAATTCCGGAGATCCCCCCCAGGTTGGGTTGTGTTCGTGGCCAGGGATTAAATCGAGGGATGAGAAGGAACAGGTGAGAGGTTGCAGCGTGTCCTGACAGGCAAAAAAAAGGGACCTCTGGGAAGGGTGGGAGCGATTCCAAACCCTGCCAGCTGCTGAAATTCAATCCAGGGGAAACCCCATCCGGAGCTCCCATCATAAATACTCCACCACTGAGGATGCAATAATGGGATCGTGTTCCTGGGCGGCACAACCGGGGCGGAAGGAAAAGCTCCAGTTCGCTGCCGGGCTTTGGGAAGCATGGAGTGGTTCCCTGGAATACCAAGATGAACCAGGCTGGGAGAATGCCCCAATGGGAATGGGATTTACTGTCACTGGGTTCAGGAATCCCTGGATTCTGGGAAACTAAAATATTTGGCACCTCGAAACCTCCCCGTGTCCTGGGCTTGTTCCACAGCGTGGGAAGCAGGAAAGGGGGGAATTCTGCCTCTCTGCCTTGCTCAGGTGAGACCCCACCTGGAATCCTGCATCCAGCTCTGGGGAACAACATCAGGAGGATGTGAAGGTGATGGAGTAATTCCAAAGGAGGCCATGGAGATGCTCCAAA
>NW_021939396.1:183817-185730 GCF_001715985.3 Manacus vitellinus | reverse complement strand
CACACTCCAATTAAGTCCAATTAAGTCCTTTCCACTCCAATTAAGCCCTCAAATACCATCCAGGAACACTTCGAGCCGGACTTCAGCAACTCCTTATTAATCTCAGTATTAAAATAATACCCATTCATCTGCGGTAAGAGGTGAGCCTGAGGCTACCTGAGGAATATTATCACCCTCAGGTTTTGCATAAAAAAAAAATAAAGGATAAATTCCCTGAATTCAGTAGACAAAAAAAATCCACCCTCCCAAAGGGAACCCGCGGTCACCTTCACGGTCACCGGGGATTAACCACGAGCCACCGGGGGAGACGGGACTGCCCGGCTGGAATTATGCAGGAAACTGTAAAAACCTTAAAAAAAAAAAATTGATTATTGCAAAGTCAGTTTGCTACCGGCCCTAAAATCGGCCTAGAAACGGGGGATTGAGTAAAATAAAAGTGGTGTTTAATTATGGGGAGTTTTAGCTCTTCCCTTTTCCGGTTTGAAGGTTCATCCCAGGGGGTTTTTTTGGGGGGTATTTTCAGGGAAGTCCATCAAGGGTTGAGAGCTGCAGGAAGCACAGCATGAAGAACATCTCAGTTACTCCTCTGCTCCTTTAAATCCCATTTTAACACTGATCCAGTGAACCCAGAGCTTCCCAAACTGGAAGATTCCCAAGGCTCCTCCTTGTGTGTTCTTGGTCAAGCTCACCCTTCTCCTCTTCTCCTCCCTGAGACCACCTCAAGTGGTTTCTTCCCCACAAATTAACCCCCCAAAAAATTGATAATTCTCAACCCTCTAGGTCTGATTTTATTTAGTTTCCCTCAAATCCCACGGGAACATCCCGTGTCCGCCCACATCCCACTCCCATCTCAGGACAAACAGGCTGGAGAAGGACTTTGTCCTGATTTTTCCAAGCCCTCATGTTCTCCTGGTGAGGAGCTCGTGCTCCAAAGGGCTCAACCAGAGACTGTGGGGATGGAAAGATCCAAGAAGGGGAAGGGAAAGCTCCGGAAAAATCCAATGGGCTCATCCATGGATGGGCAACATCTCCAGCCACCACGAGCCCTGCTGGCATCCAAGACCTTTTCCCAAGGATTTTAACCCCATCCCTCAAGGATGGGCTCCGACACCTCCTCAGGATGTCGGAGCAACACCCTGTGAGTTGACTGAGCTGGTTCCATGGGGAATTCTGCCCTGGGAATGTCTGTTATCCATAGGGAGCCACGAGTCATTAGCCCACAGCTAACGAGACCTCTGCTAATTACACCCTTCTCCCTCTTCCCAAACGTCTTCCCTTGGAAACCTTGGCATTCAGAAAACAGGAGAAATCCATGGAGGGGATGAACCCGCTCCATTCATCCCACGGCTGAAAAATCCCGGGAAGAGACCGAAACACCTCGAAATAAATTAAATAAAACCAACCTACAAAAATCCAAATTAAGAGCTCCCCGCCAGCCGAGCCTACAAACCTCCCCTTCCGTGGGAGCTCCGTTCATTAAAATGATGGAAGCAAAGGGATCCAAGAATTGCGCTTCCCGGTTAACGAGGGGCCGAAGGGATCCGCGGGCGCAATTCCAGAGGCCGGCAGTATTTTTCCGGGATCGGCAAGTGGTTTAAATTGAAAAGGCCCAGCTGAATCGATATTTACTGCATGGCAACGAAATGAATAGTAATAAGTCACCGAGCTCCCCGTCCTGCTTCGGGAAGTAAAAAATTATCCAAACGAGCGACCGCTGGGAGTCGTAACCGGCTGCTCTCATCCCGAGGAAAGCTGGGAAAAACACCCGCCTGGAAAGGGGGGGGAGAAAAGGAAAAAAAAACAAAAAAAAAGGGAAAATGGGAGTTGAGAGTTTCATAAAGGCAGGGGGGAAAAAAAAAAGGCTCCTTGGAAAAGCGATTCCTGCCTGGTTTCACGCGGAGGATTCGCTGAGG
>NW_021939396.1:178652-181516 GCF_001715985.3 Manacus vitellinus | reverse complement strand
GAAATAAGTGCCCAGGGAAGAGTCAAGGAAAAGCTGGATGCTCCAACAGGAAACCCACGCATTCCCTGCTAAAGGTTTGGAGGGAATGCCCCAGAGGAATTCCCACCAGACAGGGAATTGGGGCGGAGAAAGAGGAAATTCCAGTGCTCTGCTGGGGAGGGATCATTCCTGGGAGGAGGGATATTAAAATGGGATAATCCTGATTATTCCCAAGAGAGAAGAAAGAAATAAATGCCCCGGGAAAGCTGATTATGGAATTCCAGGATGGTTTGGGTTGGAAGGGACCTGAAGGATCATCTTGTTCCAACCCCAAACCTTCCCATCATTCCATAGGTTTGGGATATGAATACACCATTATTTAGGAATTTTTATCCATATTTAGCACAAAATTCACCTCAACTCCACTGGAAATTCCACAATCTCAGCCTGAGGGTGAAACTGGACCCTTTTTTCTTGGGATCATCCCATGCAGGACCAGGAGCTGCACTCTGATGATCCTTGCGGGTCCCTCCCGGCTCAGGACATTCCAGGATTTCTCACAGCAGGATGGAACTAGGAGAAGGGATATTAATGAGCTAATCCCAATTATTCCCAAAGTTGCAGAAAGAAATAAATGCCCAGAGAGGGGGAAAGTTGATTATGGAATTTCAGGACTGTTTGGGTTGGAAGGGATCTGAAGGATCATCTTGTTCCAATTCAAACCTTCCCATCATTCCGTAGGCTTGGGATACGAATATACCATTATTTAGGAATTTTTATCCATATTTAGCACAAAATTCACCTCAACTCCACTGCAAATTCCATATTCTCAGCCTGAGGGTGAAACTGGACCCTTTTTTCTCGGGATCATCCCGTGCAGGACCAGGACCTGCACTCCCATGATCCTCCCGGCTCGGGACATTCCGGGATTTTCTCACAGCAGGGCGGAACAGATGGATCCATCCTCGGGCCTGGGAGAAGCCTCGATGTTTACTCAGCCTGGTTGGAATGAAGCAGCTGGAAACGACGCTCCAGCTTCTCTGCCAAGTGACCTTTTTGCTCCCAAAAATCCGGTTCCCTCATTCCCGAGCTCCGGGACCTGCCCGGGCACATCCCAGAGCTCAGCCCAGATGCCGGTGGCAGTTGGACCCGGCTCAGGGCAGCAGCTCATTTTAAGCTCAATTTAAGCCTCACAACTTTATCCTGGTAAGAAGAAATTCCAGGAATTTACGCCATTCCTTCCTTTTTTTTTGGCGGTCTTCCTTTTAAATACCAACTTTCCCACTGGAAAAAGAGGTGGGAAAAAAGGCAGCTTTGCCATCGCTAATCGCTTAGAAATTTGGGGATTAAATCCATCCCTCAAAATTTGGGAATTACATCCATCCCTCACTCCCACAGCTGTCCCTGTGCAGTGAAAAATCCGGGAATGTGGAAACACCCGGCACTGGGAAAAATACTCTCCCAATGGGATGGTGTTAGGAGGGATGATGAGCTTTGGAAAAACCACTTCCAGAGGGTCCAAACCACTTCCAAATGAGGTTGAAATTACGGAATGTGGGCATTTTGGGAAAGTTTATCCGCAAGGAGATTTCACCCAGCTGGAATATTCAGTTCCTGTAGAAGACTGGGTTGGAAAAGGGGAATAATATCCCATAATATCCTATAAAAAATGAGGGTTTTTTTTTTAAGTGACAGTTGATATTTGGGAATTTGGAGGGATAAAAGGAACAGCAGCGCCAGAAACTTGCTGATCCCAAGAAATATTTTATCCTGGAGCACCTGGGAAGGGACAAAGGATTCCCTGGGATAGAGGGAGCAGCAGGGAGAGGGTTTAAGGGTTTTAAAGCCTGGCTTTGAATCCCAGAAAAACCTCAACTGGTCCCTGACAGGACTTTGTGTCCCAAAGTTTGGGTGAGGAGGGAAAAATCCACTGGAGTCATGGAATCATGGAATGGTTTGGGTGGGAAGGGAGCAGAAAGATCATGGAATTCCAACTCCCTGCCATGGGCAGGGACAGCTCCCACTATCCCAGGTTGCTCCAACCTGGCCTTGAACACTTCCAGGGATGGGGCAGCCACAGCTTCTCTGGGAATTCCATTCCAGTCCCTCCCCACCTTCCCAGACAGGAATTCCTTCCCAATATCCCATCTAACCCTGGGAAGCCATTCCCTGTGTGCTGTCCTTCCATCCCTTGTCCCCAGTCCCTCTCCAGCTCTCCTGGAGCCCCTTTAGGCCCTGGAAGGGGCTCTCAGGTCTCCCTGGATCCTTCCCTTCTCCAGGCTGGACATTCCCAGTATTCCCAGCCCATCTCCAGAGCACTTGGAGCATCCATGACTTTTTCCACTCTGACAAGGGATGAACCATCCCAATCCTGGTCCCAGCACCCGGAGAGGAGCAGCCAAGCCTGGAAAAGACCTCCTTCGGTTCCCCGGGCCCACAGATCCACCTCTCCCACCTGAATTCCTACCCGAAGAATTTATTCCCAGCTTTTATTCCCAGCTCTGCTCAGGTTTTCCGTGTCCGTACGATCTCCCTACAGATAAAATCCAGCTTCCTGCACTTATCCTCCCTAAATCCAGCGACTCCCAGTGCCGGGTTTGCTCCCAACCAACACACGGAATCGTTGGGAATCGCTAAGGTTGGAAAAGACCTTTGGGATCATCGAGCCCAAATATCCAACACGGGGCTCCCAGGAGGGAAAATCCATGTTTAGGGAACGGTGAGGACGCTTCAGGCTCTGGGAAAAGGGCTGATCCAACCCCCCAATCCCCAAGGAATAAATAAGCGGCAGGTCAGGATCTGACACTTTCATTTCTAATGGAATCCATTCGGAAGGCGACGACTCCATTAACCCAAATTAAAACAGGCAAATCCCATTATTCCCG
>NW_021939396.1:112468-177916 GCF_001715985.3 Manacus vitellinus | reverse complement strand
AAAAAGAGAAATAAAGGAAAAAGAAAAAAGGAACAAAGGAGAAGAGACAAAAAATGGGAAAAAGTGAAAAAGGGAAGTAAAGGAAAAAGAAAGAAGGAAAAGGGAAAACAGGATATAAAGAAAATTGGGAAAAGAGAAAGAAAGGGAAAAAAGAAAAAAGGGAAAAGAGAGAAATTTAAAAAGGGAAAAAGGAAAAAAGGGCAAAGAGAAATTTAAAAAGGGAAAAAGGAAAGAGAGAAAAAGGGAAAAAGGTGAAGGGAAAAAAGGAAAAGGGAAAAATGGGGGAAAAAGGAGAAAAAGAACAGGGAAAGGGAAAAGAGAAAAAAGGGAAAAGGAAAATTAGGGGAAATGGAAGAAAGAAAAAGCGGAAAGGGAAAAATGGGAAAGGAGAAAGCAAAAGGAGAAAAGAGAAAAAAGAGGAAAGGAAAAAAGGAGGGAAAGGGGAAAAAGAAAAAAAGGGAAAAGGGGTAAAAGGTTAAAAAAGGAAAAGGGAAAAAAAGGGGGAAAGGGAAAAACCACACAGGGAATCCTGGAATTGTTGAGGCTGGAAAAGACCTCTGAGAACATCAAATCCAGGTGTCCAACTCCAGGCCAGGATGAAGCTCCAGGAGCTCCCAGGAAGAAAAGATCCGGGTTTAGGGAACAGTGGGGAAAAAGGAAAAAGGGAAAAGGGAAAAAATAGGGAAAGAGGAAAAGAGGAAAAAGTGAAAAGGAAAAAAAGGAAAAAGGAAAAATACGAAACAGAAAAAAGGGAAAAGGGAAAAAAGGGAAAGGGGAAAATAGGAAAAGGGAAAAAGTAGGGAAAGGGGAAAAATAGGGAAAAAGGAAAAAGGGAAAAGGGAAAAAAGGGAAAATAGGAAAAGGGGAAATAGAGAAAAGGGAAAAATAGGGAAAAAGAAAAAAGGAAAAAGGGAAAAAAGGAAAGGGGAAAATAGGAAAAGGGAAAAATAGGGGAAAAAAGGGAAAGGGGAAAAATAGGAAAAGGGAAAAATAGGGAAAAAGAAAAAAGGGAAAAAAGGAAGAAAGAGGAAACAAAAAAGGGAAAAGGGAAAAAGGGAAAAGGAAAAAAGGGAAAGGGGAAAAAGGAAAAGAGAAAAAAGGTAAGAAGGGAAAAAAGGAAGAAGAGAAAAAAGGGAAAAGGAAAAATAGGGGGAAAGGAAAAAAGGAGAAGTGATGGAAATGGGGAAAATATAGAAAAAAGGCAAAGAAAGGAAGGTAACAAAGGCAAAAAAATTAAAAAGGGGGGAAATAAAGGAAAAACAAGAAAAAGGGAGAAAAGGAAAAGAAGAAAAGGAAGAAGAAGAAGAAGAAAAAAAGGAAAAGAGAAAATAAGAAGAAAAAAGAGGGAAAAAAAAGGAAAGAGGGAAAAGAGGAAATGGGGAAAGAAGAAACAGAAATAAGAAATAAAAAGAGAAGGAAGAGAGAAGAGAGGAGTGAGGAATATTCCCAAGTGTCTTTGGGAAAGGGGGAGTACCAGGCACACGAAGGATTAATCCCAAAGCTTTGCCCCACCAAGGTCCCATTGTTGTTTTTTTTAAAGCCTCCAAACCAGTCTTGGCACAGAAAGTGGATTATCCTGGGCCACATGTCAGGGTTGCTCCAAACAATCCGGGCCCTGCCTCTCATCCCCCCTCATTAAAGGGATTAAAAAGCCTTCCTATAGAAAATTAAAAATATAGGTTCTTTTTTTTTTTTCTGAGGGGGGGAAGGAATGTCACTTTAATGAGGTGTCACTTGGGAAGAATGGCTTCGACAGCCCTTCAAAAAAACATAAAAAATAAAAAATAAAAAATCTGAGCCTTAAAAACCTCCCTCGGGATTAAGGAAAAGGAAATTCAGCACCCAGAACAAAAACGGGGAGAAAACAAAACGGGGAGAAATCCATGACAGGGCTCTTCTTAAAGGAAGGAAAAAGGCTTTTTTTTCCCCAAGTTATCTGCTCAAGCTCACACTAAGACCTTAAACCATCTTGTCTGGGAGCTGCTTTATGCTGACGCCGCCCTCGTTGCTCCCACAGAAGCAGTTCTGCAGTGTTTAACATCCTGCTCTGCTGAGCTCTTTGGGCTGGAAGTCAGTTGGAAGAAGACTGAAGTTCTCCATCAACCTGCTCCTCAGGAACTTTTCCATCATCCCCATATCACCATTCCCCTGGACAAGGTCTGTGACTCCACCAGGACATCCCCATTTCCCAGTGGCCACATCTCCTGACACCACAAAAATCCCACCACACCCCGTCTAAACCTCCCCTCTGCCAGGTTGAAGCCATTCCCTCTCATCCTGTCACTCCAGGGTCATGAAAAAATTCCCTTTCCATCTTCCTTTTCCGCTCCCTTCAGGTCCTGGAAGGCCACAATTGGGTCACCCTGGAGCCTTCTCTTCTCCAGATTGCTTTATGCTGATGACGCCGCCCTTGTTGCCGACACAGAAGCAGCTCTGCAGCGTTTAACATCCTGCTCTGCAGTGGCTGCTGAGCTCTTTGGGCTGGAAGTCAGCTTGAAGAAGACTGAAGTTCTCCATCAACCTGCTCCTCAGGAAGTCTTCCATCATCCCCATATCACCATTCCCCTGGACTCGGCGTTGGTGAGGCCTCACCTGGAGTGCTGTGTCCAGTTCTGGGCCCTCAGTTCAGGAAGGATATTGAAGTGCTGGAGCAGGTCCAGAGGAGAGCAACGAGGCTGGGGAAGGGACTGGAGCACAAGTCCTATGAGGAGAGGCTGAGGGAGCTGGGGCTGTTCAGCCTGGAGAAGAGGAGGCTGAGGGGAGACCTTCTCACTCTCTACAACTCCCTGACGGGGGGGGGAGCCAGGTGGGGGTTGGTCTCTTTTCCCAGGCAACGATCAGCAAGATAAGAGGGCTCGGTCTGAAGCTGTGCCAGGGGAGGTTTAGGTTGGATATTAGAAAGAATTTCTTTCCAGAGGGGGTGATCAGCCATTGGAATGGGCTGCCCAGGGAAGTGGTGGATTCTCCATCCCTGGAGATTTTTAAGATGAGACTGGATGTGGCATCAGTGCCATGGCCTAGTAACTGCAGTGGTGTTGGATCAAGGGTTGGACTTGATGAATCTCAGAGGTCCCTTCCAACCCAGTTGATTCTATGATTCTATGATTCTATGATTCTGATTCTATGATTCTGTGATTGGCAAATCAGAGCTCAAATCAGTTTAATTCCCTAGGCAGCCTCATCTCCTTGGATGGTAAGATTGACGGAGAGATAGAAAACACGTTGGCAAAGGTTTATAGTGCCTTCGGAAAACTCCATAAAAGAGTTTGGCGAAATAAACACCTGAAGAAAAGTACCAAGATCAGTGTTTACAGAGCCATAGTGCTGCCTACTCTTTTATATGGATCTGAATCCTAAAAATTCAGAGATTTAAGTCTGGACTTTACAGGTTTCCCCCCACTTAAGAGCAACATCTTGACCAGTCCAGTCTGAGATCAATAATTTACAAAACTGTGCTTAAAACGTCCCCAAAATTAGAAGATTTAAGCTTGGACTTTGCAGTTCCCCCCACTTTGGAGCATCATCTCAACCAGTCCAGTTTGTGTACCAGAGCATCATCAGAAGGAGGTGAATAAATTATAAACCTGTGCTTAAAATGTCCCCCCCCGAAAAAATTGGGAGATTTAAGCCTGGACTTTCCATTCCCTCCCACTTTGGAGCATCATCAGGATGAGATAAACAACTTATAAAACTCTGCCTGAAACAACCCAAAAATTAAGATTTTGCAGGTTCGCCCACACACACTTTGGAGCAGCAGCACCTCCGAACTGGTCTGCAGGAATTTGGGATCCCAACCCTTGGATCCTTCAAGAGGAAGAAATAAACGGATCGAGGAGAGAATGGAGAGTTTGCTGAGATCTTTAAAACCCCCATCCCTGTCTCTCCCAATATATGGGAACGTCGACTAAAGCCGCTCCCGTCGGAGCGCTTGGCAATTCTCCGCCGGGGAAGCCGACATCAACAGTTTTCCCCGTTTTCTCTGCTGCTTTGGAGATGACCACGGCCCAGAGCTGGAGAAACATGGATTTGCTCCATCCATTGTGAACTATGATCCCAAATTCTGCTCTCGGTTCTCAGCTCCAATCCTTCGGGATCATGGGATGGTTTGGGTGGGAAGGGACCTTCAAGGTCATCCGGTTCCACCCCCTGCTGTGGGCAGTGACACCTTCCACTATCCCAGGCTGCTCCAAGCCCTGTCCATGGACAATTCCAGGGATGGGGTAGCCACAGCTTCTCTGGGAAACCCCCGGATCTTTAAAACCCCCATCCCTGTCTCTCCCAATATATGGGAATGTCGACTAAAGCCGCTCCCGTCGGAGTGCTCGGCAATTCTCCGCCGGGGAAGCCGACATCGACAGTTTTCCCCGTTTTCTCTGCTACTTTGGAGATGACCATGCCCCAGAGCCGGAGAAACAAGGATTTGCTCCATCCATCGTGAACTATGATCCCAAATTTTGCTCTTGGTTCTCAGCTCCAATCCTTCGGGATCATGGAATGGTTTGGGTGGGAAGGGACCTTCGAGGTCATCCAGTTCCACCCCCTGCCATGGGCAGGGACACCTTTCAACATCCCAGGCTGCTCCAAGCCCTATCCATGGACATTTCCAGGGATGGGGCAGCCACAGCTTCTCTGGGAAACTGTGCCAGGACCTCCCCACCACCTCTAATCCCAGGTTGGGTTGTAGGACAAGCAATGCCCAGCGACGGATCTCAAGCACTTCCCGACAGTTTCCATGAACACCACAGAAGAGGTTGGGTGAATCCATCCCATTCCCACAACGGGTTGGACTTCCCAAGGAGCCTTGGAGTGCAACCAAAAGGCTCAGAACCGATGGAATTGCTATGGTAAGTCAACCCTACAGTTCTGTGTCCTGCAGGAATTGGAGATGGGAATTATCACGGATCCAACAGGGGACATCCTGCATCCCAAGGCCTTCACTCAACCCTTGGTGAATCCCCAAGGATTTAGGGAGAAAGGGATGAATTACACACTGAGAGCACACCAGGACTGGCACCTGCGGCTCCGGAATAACATGGAAAATGTTCTCCCACGGAGGGAGAAGCTGAGGGGCCACAGGCACAGGGAGATGGTACTGGATGGTCTCATCCCTGGAAATGTCCAAAGCCAGGTTGGACAGGGCTTGGAGCAACCTGGGATAGTGGGAAGTGTCCCTGCCTTGGAACTGGATGCTCTTCAAAGGTCACTTCCAACCCAAAGCATTCCATGATTCCATGAACTGGGCAACGAGTTGGGTCAACTGGTTGGGAACTGATGTCCAAAAACCAGAGAGAGAGCAAAAAGAAACTGGAAACCAAAACCCAACCAGCACAAAGGGAAGGAAGGGGTGGGATGAGGAGGTTGGTGTGTCCAGGTGACCTGGCACAACATCCCAAAATCCTGCAGAGGTCGCTGGCAGGGATGGGGTTTCCTTCCCCACTTGGATGCT
Organism: Manacus vitellinus; assembly: GCF_001715985.3. NCBI lineage: Eukaryota > Metazoa > Chordata > Aves > Passeriformes > Pipridae > Manacus > Manacus vitellinus. The sequence goes on along the minus strand of NW_021939396.1, from coordinate 172,470 downwards.
CGACCGTAGATCCCGTTTCCCTCAGGAAGCGACACTTGAACCCACCAGTTTGGCTGAGCCCTGTTTCAAATCCAACATCCCTCACTTTACCAAACCCTACATCCCCCACTTTACCTTCCAACCCAAAACCCTAAAGGATACAGGATCCTTGAAACCAGGGAAAAAAAAAATCCTTGTAATCTTAAAACCATTTCAGTTGGAAAAGACCTCCCGGATCACCAAGTCCAACCTTTGACCCACCCCCACTGAGAGTCACATCCAGTCCTTCCTTGGACACCTCCAGGGATGGTGACAATGGAAAATATTTCCCTCCCAGATCCCTTCAACGCTCCAGGCCACGGAACAGACAAAAAAACCCCCAAATAAACAGGGAATAAAACAAAGCTCAACAAGAAAACAAAACTAAACCACCCGAGTCCTTTCTCCTGAGCCGGCATTTCTCTGACAAATGTTGGATTATCTCGTTCTTTACTTATTTATAGAGCTGGAGGGGTTGGATTGTCCCTCAGGAGGAGCCGTGAAGTTTTTGGGAAGACGTGTCGGATTCTTTGCAGAAAGGTGACTTTTGTTTTCCACACTCGCAGCAGGATTTTAAGAAAAACTCTTCAAATTGGGTCAGCGCTCGACTCGCAGCTTGGGGGTCTCTGAACACGAGGCTGAGGACTCTGCACTCCCAAAAATGTGGCTTAAAAGCGCCTCTGGATGCCCAGGGTTGGAGTCTCCTGCAGGAGTTCAGAGAATCCTACAGTGGTCTGACTTGGGACGCACGAGGATCACGAATCCAACTCCTGGACATCCCAGAAATCCCACCACATCCCGTCTAAACCTACTCTCTGACAGGTTGAAGCCATTCCCTTCTGTCCTAGTACTCCAGGTCCTTGCAAAAATTCCCTCTCCATCTTCCTTTTCTGCTCCTCTCAGGTCCTGGAAGGTCACAATTGGGTCACCCCAGAGCCTTCTCTTCTCCAGGATGAACGATCCTAAATCTCCCAGGGATAGGGAAAGGTGCTCCATCCTTCTAACCAGCAACTCCAGGAGGCTTCAGCTGCCTCTGGACAAGCTCTGTGACTCCTGGACATGCCAACTTCCCAGTGACCATATCTCCTGACATCCCAAAAATCCCACCACATCCCATCTAAACCTCCTCTCTGACAGGTTGAAGCCATTCCCTCCTGTCCTAGCACTCCAGGCCCTTGCAAAAATTCCCTCTCCATCTTCCTTTTCCGCTCCCCTCAGGTCCTGGAAGGCCACAACTGGGTCACCCCGGAGCCTTCTCTTCTCCAGGATGAACAATTCCGAATCTCCCAGGGATAGGGAAAGGTGCTCCATCCTTCTAACCAGCAACTCCAGGAGGCTTCAGCTGCCTCTAGACAAGGTCTGTGACTCCTGGACATCCCGATTTCCCAGTGGCCACATCTCCTGACACCCCAAAAATCCCACCACATCCCATCTAAACCTCCTCTCTGACAGGTTGAAGCCATTCCCTCTCATCCTGTCACTCCAGGCCCATGAAAAAATTCCCTCTCCATCTCCCTTTTCTGCTTCCCTCAGGTCCTGGAAGGCCACAACTGGGTCACCCCGGGCTTTCTCTTCTCCAGGATGAACAATTCTGAATCTCCCAGGGATAGGGAAAGGTGCTCCATCCTTCTAACCATCAATTCCAGGAGACTTCAGCTGCCTCTGGACAAGGTCTGTGACATTTGGACATCCCAATTTCCCAGTGGCCACATCTCCTGACACCACGGGAAGAGCTTGGAAGCATCCACCAAAACTCCTCCTGACAGAAAGAGGCTGTGAAGGGAGGGGACATCCCTTTCCCAAGATTTTTTTTTTATTTAAGGGATGACCAACCTCAAAGTCAACGGGAAGCAAATCCCGGCCCTCGGGAGCCACGCTCCGGCAAAGCGGCGGGAGGGGAAGGGGAGGAGTGAAAAAGGAGGATCAATAAATCTTCCCCTCATTCACGACGATCCGGAGCTCTTATTAAGTAAATTAATTTAAGTTAATTTAACTCGATCATGACTTCCCGATCACGGTGATTTAGTGATGGGGGGGGGGGAAATTGCATTAGGAAAGGGCCACACTGGCTTGGATGGAAGGAGGGAAGAAAATGAGATCCACTTAGGAGCGCGAATTAATATGGAAATAGCGGGTGTAAATTTAACCTTATCGAGAGAGGGGAAATTATCTTCATAAATTGGGAGGAATGGGCCCCGGGTCGCTTATAAATCTATTTAAAACCAAAATATTACCAAAAGTGGAGGAAAATTAATTTCAAATATACTCCCACCTCCTCGCCTCGAGGCCGAGTCAGCGGCAGGGCAGAGTTTAATGCAAGCCGGCGATGACCGGGGGGACGGAACTCATTCCCGAGGGATCGGGATCAGGTGCCTCCCGCAGCTCTCCCTGGCGCTCGTTTCCCAAAGCCACGCGCCTCATCACCCTATTCCAGCGATTTCTTGGCAACAAGGGTGACATCCCGGATGTCCCAGAGCGAGTAAAACCCTGGGATGTCACTTCTGGACATCCAAAAAACCGGATTTCACGGAAGGAGTCGCTCCTTAGTGGCAGCTGGGAAGAAATTTGGGAGCAGAGCGCGGCACCAGTGGTTGAATTCCCACTTTTGGCTTAAGAAGAGGACGTTAAAAATATCGAATTATTATAAAATATTCCAAGTATTAAAAGCAGAATGTTCCAGAAACATTAAAAATAATTAAAATCGTTAAAAATCATTAAAAATAATTGTCCAATCAGGAGGAAAGATAAAACTCAATGTCCCACCATCACCGGAGCAGCTCCTTGCTTTGGGAAGAGCAAGGAAAATCAGGAAAAAAGGAGCTCCTTGTGGCAGATCCGAGAGGATGCTCCGAAGGATGGAGCGAAAAAAAACCCATAAAAACCACGGGAGAAGCGTTTTCCACGTGCTCCCTCCAGACAGGCCGGATGATGGATCACCCCCAACGAAGGTAATTTGGGATTTACGGCTCCGTGAAACCACAATTGTTTTAATTTGCTGCCGGCGTTTCATCCGGATTTGTCTGGAGCAGCTGGAAAATCTCGGCTCCGTCGTTTAACGGAGTCGGAGACGGATAGGGATGGAATGGGAACGAGGTCGTTCCGCTGGAAAATCGCTGCTGGGTTGGGCAAGACCCACCACCCACATTCCAGAGGCTCCTGCTCTGGTCCTGCCTGATTCCCATTCCTGAAGCTTCTCCCCTTCCTGTCTCTCACCACGGATTCTCCATCAGATGACAACGGGAAGAGCCGGAGCGGAAAAGGAAGAGCACAAACTGTTCTCTGGTAATTAAGGTGGAAGTTCATGGAATCTTGGAATGGTTTGGGTTGGAAGGGACCTGCAAGATTATCCAGGTCCAAACCCCCTGGCAGGGGCAGGGACACCTCCCACTATCCCAGTTGCTCCAACCTGGCCTTGGACACTTCCAGGGATGGGGCAGTCACAGCTTCTCTGGGAAATCCATCCCAGCATCCCAGGGAAGAATTCCTTCCTGATATCCCATCTAACCCTGCTGGCATTTTGAGGGGGACAATGAGTCACTCCCAACCTAAAACCAGCCAAAATCTGGGGTTTAACCAAACCCGGCACTTCCAAAAGCTCCTTTTTTTTTCCAGCACCAATTATTCCCACGACCTTCCCGCTCCTACACAACCTCCAGGTTTTCCCTTGGCCTCCAAGATGCTCCCTGGAAACATCTCCAGCTCATTTAGGAAGACTCTGACTCAAGGCTACGGCACCATCCTTGAGTGACACCCTTTTCCAGGCGGGTGCCGACATATTTCCAGATGGGAAAACCGGGAAAAGAGGCGACTTTGTGCCAGCACCCCCATCCCAGGGAAGGTTTGGAGCATCTCCTTCCCACCCAACAACACGCCGACACATTTATTCCTCCTCCTTCTGGCTGATTTAACTGCTCCAGGGAAACAAGTGATTCCAAGGGGGAATTAATTGGGAGCTTAACCCGATGACTAAAACCATTTTCCACTTAAAGTCAATAAGCTCGGCTTAAGGAGGACCAAACAAACAGGGAATAACACGGAGCTGGCATGGGAATTGGCCCGGCTCCCGCATCCCAACAGCTGCATTCCAGAGATGGAAAAATTACCTGGATGTCCCGGGGCGCCTGGTCTTCCAGGTGGGAATGGGGCTGGAGAAGGAGGACGAGGCTGGAGTGGCCACGTTCTTCTTCACGATCCTGTAGCGGGTCTTGATCACCTTGTTGGAAGGGGGGCTCCTGGCCAAGGGGAAGTTGGATCCTAGGAGGAAGAACATGGAAAAAAAAGGGCTTGGAATTCCGGTGCGGATGGGACAGGAGGGATCTCACCGATGGACTTGCTAAGGCTGGAAAAGACCTTTGGGATCTTTTGAGTCACAGAATCATGGAATGACAGAATATTCCAACCATCAGAGGTTCCGTGTCCAACTTAGGTGCCACCCAACTCCTTAGAACCTGGAAAAGGGATGGAAGAGCCCTGGGATGTGTCAGGGATGGGACAACCCCGACAGATGGTAACGGGAAGGTCCCAAAATGGCCCTGGGGGTGTTTGGCTCCAGCAGCCCCTCAGCAAAACTCCACTGGGGGAATCATGGATTCTCCAACACCTCGATCCTCAGTATCCCCCCTGGAAAAGGATTTATCCACTTAATCCAGTATTTTTCATCCCTGGAAGTGTCCAAAACCAGGTTGGAGCAACCTGGGACAGTGGGAGGTGTCCCTGCCCAGGGCAGGGGGTCAGACTGAATGATCTTTACCTTCTGACCCTAATCATCCCAGGATTCTCCATTTCCCAGGATGACCCACACGCCGGGATATTGCACGGAACCTTCCCTGCAATTCCCAACTCCGTTTTTTCCCTCCCTTGGACAGCGAGGCTGGTTTTTTTCCCCGGCTTTCAGGGAATGCATCCGATGTCCCAACTTTTACAACTTCCAGCTGGAAGTTCCCAGATAATTAAAGCCAACCCTCTGTGCCCAGACCCGGCCTGGGCCGGTTGTTAAAGGGCCGGTTGTTTTTCTTGGAGATCCTCTCCATAAAATTCACGGCAGGTTCAGAGGGGAAAAGCGGGAATCGTTATTCCCCCTGGAAACATTGTCCCCGTCCCAACGTTTGTCTCGGCCAGAGGAGGGAGAATATCCCGTCCCACTTAAACTCAGGATGCTGGAGCAGTGTCCAAACAGGCAAAATAGGGAAATATGTTTTGGAGTCAATCTTATTCCTTAGAAATCAGGGAGCAGCTTCCCCCTCTCCCTGCAACAGCGGTAACGTCAATCCACGGATTTACACTTTCACACCGGGAATGTTTTCCTTCTTGAGCATTCCCAACAAGTTGTGTTGGGTTTGGGAAGGAACAGGTGACACAGATTTCCGCTCCCAAACTCAGCCAGACTCCTGATGGTGGGGGAAGGAGAAAACCGGGCTCTGCCTGGAGGGAAAAATCCCTGGAATTTTTCCTACTAAAGACGTTCTGTGGGGTAAATGAGTACCGGGATAAAGGAGCACATGGAGGGATTCACATCCCCGAAAGCCCCAACATCAAACAAACAATCCCTTTTCTACAGCTGCAATAAAATCTGGGAAGTGTTCGGGATAAATATCCCACCCAGCTCGGCCTTGGCATCGCTCCTGCCCACGCCACAGGATATGGAACCTCCAAACCCCTGGATGAAGCCAAGATCCCAAATCCAAAGGGTAATTTTAAGACTCCTTCCCATCCCTTCGACTCCTACGTGGGACTTTGGCTTAATTAACACATGGAAATAATGTTCCATGCAAATTATTTTGGGCATCAGCAATTTTGGTCATGGAATCACAGAATGGCTCGGGTTAGAAGGGATCTTAAAGATCATCTCATTCCAAGCCTTCTCCCACGGGCAGGGAATGATGCTTCCAAGACCAATCCACTGCTGGGAAAACAGGGAGCATCCCTAAAATCAGAAGGACATTCCAAGGAAAGGTTCCTTAAGTCCTTCACCGGTTAATGTTGAACGGATGGAAAAGCGGGAAGATAAAGGAAGGCACTTCAAGAGCTTCTGGGGATTTGGAATAAGAATTACAATAGAAGAAATTCTGATAAAACAGGTTTTGTGCTGCCTCCAGCTCTGGGATGTGGAGCCACTGGAGAAATTCCAGAGGAGGCCATGGAGATGCTCTAAGGGTTGGAGCCCCTCTGCTCTGCAGACAGGCTGGGAGAGCTGGGAATGTCCAGCCTGGAGAAGGAAAGGATCCAGGGAGACCTTGGAACCCCTTCCAGGGCCCAAAGGGGCTCCAGGAGAGCTGGAGAGGGACTGGGCACAAGGGATGGAGGGACAGGACACAGGGAATGGCTTCCCAGGGTTAGATGGGATATTGGGAAGGAATTCTTGGTTGGGAGGGTGGGAAGGGGCTGGAATGGATTTCCTGGAGAAGCTCTGACTGTCCCACCCCTGGAAGTGTTCCAGGTCAGCTTGGAGCAACCTGGGATGGTGGGAGGTGTCCCTGCCTATGGGCAGGGGGTTGGAATTCCATGACCTTCAAAGTTGCCTTCCAGTCCCAAACCATTCCACGACTTGGCAACAGGAGGAATCGCAACTTTGGAGGTGAGGGAAGAAGCGAGAGAGGAAAGATGACAGAGAAACAAAATGTTTTTCCATCCCAGTTTCCCCATCCCGGGATTTCTTCGCTCCCACCAAATTCCTCAGGGCATCACCCGAACCGCCGCCTGACCTTGGACACTTCCAGGGATGGGGCAGCCACAGCTTCTCTGGGAATTCCATCCCAGCCCCTCCTCACCCTCCCAGGGAAGAATTCCTTCCCAATATCCCATCTAACCCCGTCCTGTGACACTTTTGTCCCCCGGGATGTGTGGACACATCCAGCCCCTCATGGATAGAGCCCCACATCCTCAAACACCACCCCCAACACCAACCACGTCCCCAGAGCAGCTCCTTCCCACCAGGAAAAGAGCCCCAATCCCACCCCCTCCCCAGACAACACCAGCACAAGCCAATCCTTTCCCTCTTCCCAAAATTACTAAGCCAGGAATTCACCGGATCCATAATTAACACCTTTTTTTGCCCGAGCTGCCACTAATCAACCCAGAAGCTCATCAGGCAAGAAACACAGGTCCCAAATCGTGGTTGTCTCCCCCTCCTCCTCCTTCTCCTCCTCCTCCATCCCAAACCAGGCTGGCACCTGGAAAACTCTATTCCCAGCGGTAATTGGATGGCGCATTCAAGCCAGAGCGGTTCTTTGGGAAGCGCTCCCGGCATTAACCACCTCCTCAAAGAGCCTCTCGGCAGAGCCGCACTCTCTATTATGACTTGCTTGCCGAGGGGTTTTGTGTAGATAATCATGTTATTTAGCCGGGATGTTGGTTTAATTCCCTTCATTACAGGCTCCCGGGGTTGTAATTTTTCCCTCTCCGCGTGATGAATTCCCGGTGGCACATTTCACTCAAATCAAACACTCCAGGCTTTTATTACAAACAATACCCCGGCGTCCCCCGTTATCAGCCCGGCGCACGCGTCTCCCCCCCTCCCCGCCGCGATCCGGAGGTCACTCCTAATGACTAATCGATCTCATTAGCTTTCCTAATTAAAAACTTTACTACCGCAGTGGAAGACAAAGTACAAAAAAACTGCTGGCATCATATTCGGGGGGGATATGAGCCTCGTTTATCAGCCGGGGCCCAGCCTTGCTGAGCTCGGGGTTTCTTCGGAGAAGCGAATCCCGAGTGCAGAATGCCAGAATCCCAGAATGAACCAGGTTGGAAAAGACCCCCGAGATCATCGAGTCCAACCCGTGCCTCAACCCCACCTTGGCACCCAGCCCATGGCACCGAGTGCCACGTCCAGGCTCTGCTTCAACACCCTCAGGGACGGGGACTCCACCCCCTCCCTGGGCAGCCCATTCCAAGGTCTGATCCCTCTCTCTGGAAAGAATTTCTTCCTAATATCCAACCTAAACCTCCCCTGGCACAGCTGGAGACCGAGCCCCCTTGTCCTACTGCTGGTTCCTGGGAGCAGAGTCCGACCCCCCCCCCGCCCCCCCCTCCTGTCAGGGAGTTGTAGAGAGTGAGAAGGTCTCCCCTGAGCCTCCTCCTCTCCAGGTTGAGCCCCTCCAGCTCCCTCAGCCTCTCCCCATGGGAATTGTGCTCCAGATCCTTCCCCAGCCTCATTGCTGGGGAGGGACTTCGGAAAAGGGATGGAGGGACAGGACACCGGGAATGGCTTCCCACTGCCAGAGGGCAGGGAGAGATAGGATAGCGGGAAGGAATTCTTCCCTGGGAGGGTGGTGAGGGGCTGGAATGGCATTCCCAGAGAAGCTGTGGCTGCCCCACCCCTGGAAGAGTCCGAGGCCAGGTTGGACAGGGCTTGGAGCAACTTGGGATAGTGGAAAATGTCCCTAAAAGCCGTGTGGATGTGGCACTTGGGATTGCTGGGGAACAACTGGACTTCATGATCTTGGAAGTCTGTTCAAGTTTAGTAATTCCAGGATTCTGAGACTCTAAATCCCTGAGGAAAGAGGAAGATGATGCCACTCGGGATGGATTAGGGAAAAGCCACATTATTGGTGGGGTAAATCCTGTCCAGCCACTGCCGGGAAAAACAGGAATTTAAAAAGCCAAGGGAACTTCAGGAGCGCCAATTTCCAAATTTCAGAGATTATTGCTGCCTCTGGAAAAGGATACGGGATAGAAAAGCTTCCTGGATGGGCACAGGAATGGGGAAAAGAACTGAAGGGAGCATCCAGGTCTCCCATCCTTAATCCTTGGCCAACGTGCCCCTTCCCACATGTGTCCATAGGGTGTCGATGCCGAGCTGTTCCAGCGCTGCCGTTAATCCCGATCAGAGCGGGCCGGGAGCAGTGAGTGACAGGTCCATTGATCTCCCAGCACTTGGAAGCGAGACGAGAGAGCAGGAACAAAATGCAAATTGGGAAGCAGAAGCTGAACGTTTGAGACGTGGCCAGGATCGTTCCCGCATCCTGGGAAAACCTTGGGAATGCAGCAGGACCACGCCAAGAGGCCTTTGGAACTCGGTCATGATGAAACCATTAAGGAAAAACTCAAAGGAGAGGCCAAAAATCCTCTGATAAAACTGGATTGTGCTTTCCAAACACGAGGGAGAAAAATAAGAGGGATAATAAGGATTATTAGGAGCCACCAGCAAATCCCAGCTCCCCATCCAGGCTCTGGGGTGAGCAGGGATGGAAGAAACAGGAACTTGGAAGCCAAAGCAGCTCCAAAAAGAAGGGAAAATCTCTGCCCAAGGGTTTCCTGGAAGCAAACACTTCCCAAGGTGGAAATGATCTCTCGCCACAGGATTTGCTCCAGGGCTGGAAGTAAAGATCCAGCAAAACCCAAACCCACCATTATCTCGTCCTCAGATCCCAGAATGGAGCAGAACCTCATCCCAAACCACCCCAGGCTGCAGCAGCAGGACAATCCCCATGGGTGGGGATCCTCTGGGATGGCACAGCTCCAAATATCCCTCTTTTCCATGGGAAAAGGCATCCCTGACCTGAGAAACTCACATGGAAGTTGGGATGACCAATGTCACAGAGCGAGCCCCTCACGTCTCCCTCCCGGAAAATCCCACCAGGCCCACATCCTAACGGAGTCGATCCTTCTGCACCAAGGGCTCCCACCTCGGGGATCAAGGGATGGTGGCGGATGGAGTTTTTCAGGATTTTAGCAGGAATTCCTCCTGGACAAGTTGTCCAGCTGGGAGCGGAGCAGCACATGGAGCGATGGGACAAGAACGGGGTGGACGACGGAGCTCCAAGTGGGGAGAGGGAATGTGGCTGGTGATCCATCCCCAGCGGTGTTCCCAAGCCCTGGAAGTGTCCAAGGCCAGGTTGGATGGGGCTTGGAGCAACCTGGGACAGTGGAAGGGGTCCAGCTGCAGGAGAACTGGAAAACACACAGGGAATGCCCCTCCATCTCCGCTGGAACCGGCTCTGGAGGGATCTCAAGCAGGTCCAAGGGCAAATTTGGGGGCAGGAGAGGAGTTTTACACCAGGAAAAACCTCAACAGCAAGAGGACTGTGGGAAGCCCTGATGGCAAGGATGGATCAACCTTGATCCCGCTGATCCCCTCAATCCCAACAGCAGATTACAGGGATTGGGGATCCCAGTCATTGCCCTCGGGATCAACCCAGAGCCAGGTTGCTCCAAGCCCCATCCAACCCGGCCTTGGACACTTCCAGGGATGGAACAGCCACAGCTTCTCTGGGAATTCCATCCCAGCACCTCATCACCCTCCCAAGGAAGAATTCCTTCCCAGTATGCTATCCAACCCAGGGAAGCCATTCCCGGTGTCCTGTCCCTCCATCCCTTGTCCCAAATCCCTCTCCAGCTCTCCTGGAGTCCCTTTAGGCCCTGGAAGGGGGTCCAAGGTTTCCCTGGAGTTTCCCTTCTCAGCACCGGATGCAGAGGTGGAAAACAATCCAACCCCTCTGGGGATTATCCCCATCCTGAACACCAAGTGCTTCCCTGGATGGGAAAACCCGTGGATGGGAATGGAACAGCAAATGGAGGGAAAAACTGAGGAAGTCAAAGAGGAGTTGGGCTAAACCAGGAATCATGGAATGCTCTGGGTTGGAAAGGACCTTCCAGACCACCCTGCTGTGGGCAGGGACACCCTCCACTAGACCCAGGTTGCTCCAAGCATTTGGAACAGGGATAAATCCATGGGAAACCTGAACAAAATCCCACCACAGCTTCTCCACCCTAATCCAAAAGGTTTTGGGGTTTCCCATCCCACCGGAAGCACCCAGAGGAACGACACCCCCGAGCCGGTGCTTTTTGTCCCGGCTCCCGACTCGGCCAAATCCCTGGAGTTCCAAAAAGGCTTTGGGAATGACCGTGATACCGTTAGGAATTCATTGTGGAAGCAGACGCCGGCATTAGGGAACAATTATCCCGGAGAGCATTCCAGATGTTCCCACAGAGGGGCCCAGCGGGAGGCGAACGATGTCGTGCCCGGAATGAGCTTCCGAAAGGACCGTCCTCAGGAATTTAATTCCCACACTTGTTCAGTTTGGGAGCTCTTTCTGCCGGAATGTAAACGATGCTTAATAGGGAATAAATCCGATGGATCAGAAGTGCTTTCCCTGGGAGCCGGAGCGCGGCGGCTGCTCGGGATGTCACATTCCGGAGAAGGGCGGGATTTGGAGTCAAAGGGTTTTAGAGGGCTCCGAACCCGCTGGAATAGTTGTTTGGCCCAGCAGGTGCTTTAGGTTGGGAATATTTAGGGAACTAAGACCAAATCTGCCTGGGAATATTTAGGGAATGAACAGCTAATCTGCTCAGATAATTCCGATACGCTCAGGGATCCCACCAGGAGCGATGCTGGATCGGTGGCTCCCAGAGGTCAACTGTAAGGAAACGCCCCTTTTAGCAGGAAATCATGGAATGGTTTGAGTTGGAAGGGGCCTTAAAGATCACGGAATTCCACTCCCCCTGCCGTGGGCAAGGACACCTTCCGCCGTCCCGGAGAATATCGGGAAGAGCAGCGTCTTTGACGCAGCAATTCCAACACCAAAATCCAAACTGCGACAGAAATGCCAGCAAATATCCCGGGATATTTGGGATATTTGGATTGTGCTTTCCAAACGCGAGGGAGAAAAACAGAGGGATAATAAGGATTATTAGGAACCACTAGAAAATCCCAGCTCCCCATCCAGGCTCTGGGGTGAGCAGGGAAGGAATAAACATGCACTTGGAAGTCAAAGCAGCTCCAAAAAGAAGGGAAAATCTCTGCCCAAGGGTTTCCTGAAAGCAAACACTTCCCAACATGGAAAAGATCCCTCGCCACAGGATTTGCTCCAGGGTTCCAATCCCTGTGCCCTCCAATCCCAAACTACAGACAGAGGCAGGGATGGATGGAGCCAACAAGGTCTCGGTGGGGACAGGAGGACACGTTCCCTGTCACCAGCCCCCAGGAATCCCAGGAATCCCAGTTCCATCCCACCCCCATTCCCGCGGAGGAAAAGCCCTTCCCGGGCTTCCACAATGAATTCCTAACGGTATCACGGTCATTCCCAAAGCCTTTTTGGAACTCCAGGGATTTGGCCAAGTCGGGAACCGGGACAAAAAACACCAGCTCGGGGGTGTCGTTCCTCCGGGTGCTTCCAGTGGGATGGGAAACACCAAAACCATTTGGATTAGGGTGGAGAAGCTGTGGTGGGATTTTGTTCAGGTTTCCCATGGATTCATCCACTGGGGCGGACGAGCCTCCTCCGGATGAGGAGACACCCCCTTATCCATCAGGATCAGCCAGAGGTGGCCACACCGAAGTTGTTTCCTCCCCCCATCACGGTCATTCCCAAAGCCTTTTTGGAACTCCAGGGATTTGGCCGAGTCGAGAGCCGGGACAAAAAGCACCGGCTCGGGGGTGTCGTTCCTCCGGGTGCTTCCGGTGGGATGGGAAACACCAAAACCATTTGGATTAGGGTGGAGAAGCTGTGGTGGGATTTTGTTCAGGTTTCCCATGGATTTATCCACCGGGGCGGACGAGCCTCCTCCAGATGAGGAGACACCCCGTTATCCATCAGGATCAGCCAGAGGTGGGCTCACGCCGATGTCATCTCCTCTTTCCCAGCCTCCGGGCGCGTTAAAAAGCCGGAACGTGTCCCCGGAGCCGCGGCCCTTGTTCCAACACAACCCTCATTATTACGACAAAAGGGGGCGGGGGGAGGGGGGTTTTCCTTCCCCCTTTCCCACAGGGAATGATTATTAATGTGCTTCCCGGAGCTGGGTTTCTCCGGAGGAGGGAGCGGGAAGGCAGGGAAAGGCTGACAAACACCCTCCTCCCCCCTCCCCGGATCACGGCAGGAGCTGCCAGGGGGTCTCGTCCTAACAAGGCGCAGATGGAAGGCGGTTGGAATAACAAAGGATGAATTTTGATGAGTCTAATAAATCACTCCACTTTTCCAGCTCTTGATCGTTCCCGGCACTTCAGGCACGAGTTAAAAAAAAAGAAGGAAAAGAAAAAACCCCCGGCTTTTAATCCAAGGAGGGGTTCAGGGAGCTCCTGTCGTGGCTCTGCCCCCCCGGGAATGGTGGGAGTGCATGAGGGGCTGGGAAAATCCGTTGGTGTTCCGGCTCTAGGATGGGCTTAATTCTTTTTATTTGCATTTTTATCATTTAAATTTTTTTAATTTAATTTTTATTTCATTTTAATTTAAGTTCTTATTTTTGCTTCTTTTTATTTGCATTTTTATAATTTAATTTTTTATTAATTTAATTTTTATTTAATTTTTAATGTAAGTTTTTATTTTTGTTTATTTTTATTTAATTTTCATTTCAGTCCTTTTTAGGTTTTTAATTTTTTTATTGATTTAATTTTATATTCCAATTTTTCATTGAAATTTTTGATTTATTTTAACTCCAATTTTTCGTTTAAATTTTTGATTATTTATATTCCAATTTTTCATTTAAATTTTTGTATTTCCATTTTATATTCTAACTTTTCATATTTAAAATTTTTATTTAATTTTTATTAATTTATATTTTCATTTTATTTAATTTTTTAATTTAATTGTCATTTAATTTTTCTTTAATTTGTTTCATTATCTTTATTTTATTTTGTATTTCATTTTAACTTATTTTATTTAAATATTTTTTATTTAATTTTTATTACTATTTATTTAATTTTCATTCAATTTTTATTTAAATATTTTCTTTAATTTTTATTTCATTTTCTATTTTAATTTTTTATTTTTATTAATGTTTTATTATTTTTATTTAATTTTTAATTTGATTTTTAAATTTTCAATTGTTTTATTTAACTTCTACTTATATTATATTTATTATTATTTCAATTTTTATTTATGTTTCTTATTGGACTTTTAAATTTTTTTTCATTTCTTTTATTTAACTTTCTATTGAAGTTTTTATTTTATTTTTTATTTAATTTATTTATTTTTATTCGAAACTTTGTTCAATTATTTTTATTCAAATTTTTTTCAATTATTTTTATTCAATTTTTTAAAATTTTTCAATTTAATTTTTATTTAATTTTCATTTATCTTTTTAATTTTAATTTTTTATTTAAATTTTTTTATTCAAATTTTTTTTTAATTTAACTTTTCCTATTTAAATCTTTTCAATTGAAATTTAACAAAGAAAAATTCCCTCCCTCAAAGCCACTTTTCCAACTGGAGGCCACCCAGTTTTTCCCTTTCCTCACTTATCCACTGAAAAAAACCCTGCTCTGACTCGGAACTTGGATAAACTCGGAGCAAAACTTTGCAGGTTCATTAAGAACCTTTTAATTCCCCTTTCCAAACTTTTTTAGGAAGCAGGAGATGGACAAGCTCCAAATCCATCCCGAGAAACAAAAGGATTCAACTCCCAGCCGGAAGCACTGAGCCCGCGCACACGGATTTGCCGAGGGGAGGATCTGCCAAAGGGCTGGGAAAGCATCACATCCATGGAAAAAAAGGCAAGATGTTGGTTTCCTTCCCAAAAAACCACTCCTGGAACATCCCAGGCTGTGCCCAGCAGAGGAGAACGGAGTCAAAGTCGGAGCCTCCGCGACGATTCCCACTTGGAATGAGGGGGCCTTGAAGGTCCCTTCCAACCCAAACCATTCCATGACTCCACGTGGTCGAGCCAAGGAGGACACAACTGCTCTGCAATCCCTCGGGATCAAACACGGGAATGAGACCTCCAGGAGCTTTAAAACCTGGGAAAAAACCGATCCTGATGATCCCAGAATCATTTAGGTTGGAAAAGACCTCTGAGTCCTTCCTGGAAAGGGCTGTCCAGCCTTGGAACGGGCGGCCCGGGGCAGTGGCGGAGTCACCATTCCCGGAGGGATTTAAAAGCTGTGGGGATGTGGCACGTGGGGACGCGGTTTAGTGGTGACCTCGGGAGTTTTAACAGAATCCCAGAATCCCAAATCCATTTAGGTTGGAAAAGCCCTCCAAGATCATCCAGCCCAACCCATGAGCGTTCCCACCTCGTCCCCCATCCCAGAACACCAAGTGCCACGTCCAGTCATTCCTTGGACACCTCCAGGGACAGGGATGCCAAACCTCCCTAGTCACCCCATTCCAACACTCAACAACCCATTCCATGAAAAAATTCCTCCTGATTTGGAATTCACTCCCAGCTGAGGGCGAGCCTCCATCCCATTCCAACGCTCAACAACCCACTCCATGAAAAAACTCCTCCTGAGTCGGAATTAATTCCCAGCTGAGGGCGAGCCTCCATCCCATTCCAACGCTCAACAACCCATTCCATAAAAAAATTCCTTCTGAATTGGAATTAATTCCCAGCTGAGGGTGAGCCTCTATCCCATTCCAATGCTCAACAACCCATTCCATGAAAAAATTCCCCCCGATTTGGAATTCACTCCCAGCTGAGGGCGAGCCTCCATCCCATTCCAACACTCAACAACCCACTCTATGAAAAAATTCCTCCTGGATCGGAATTAGCTCCCAGCTGAGGGCGAGCCTCCATCCCACCACGCCGAGTCTCCGGGACTCGAACGGGAAACCTGCTCTTCCCATCATCCCGGCCTTTAATCCATCTGTTTCTTTTCCCCCCCCCGCCTTCCCTTCTCCCTGCTTTTCATTTGCTTTTCCGGCACCGCTCAGCATCGGGGAGGGAATCCATCTTTGACAAACATTTACCGATTATCAAATCACCGTCGCGGCCGCCGACAGGGGCAATAAGTCACTCCCGGATCCCGGAGCCGGGGAGTTCGGGCGGTGACAAATCGCTCCTGTCAAATCCTCGTGTTCCCGGGCGCTCCGGAGCCGCGTTCCCTGTTGTTCCGCGCTACCCGGTGCTTAATGACGGAGCTGTCAACGGACTCGAGATGGAGCCGCCGCCGCTCCCGACTGCCAACGGCCTATTAGGGGGAAGATTGAGACCCTGCTCTTCCCAAACTCACTCAGGCAACACAAACGCGCCGGTTTGGGATAATTACGGAGCGGGAGCCATCGATCCCGCGCTGACATCCCGCCTATCCCTATGAAATGGGAGTAGTTTGCCGGGTGACAGTCGCTATAGATTATTTGGGGGTGGGTTGGGGGAGGTTTGTTTTTTTCTTTCTTCCCCCGCCCTCCCCTCTCCTGCCTCGTTTCTCCGGCGCTCCACGGAGTCCGGGATGGATGGGGAGGAAGAGCTTTGGGGCCGTTTCTAGTCCGACTCTTTGGTTTCCAAGGGAGTTGTTTGGAGAGGCAGGGAATGGGTTGAGTGAGAAGGGACTTGGGAGATCATCCACCCCCTGCCATGGGCAGGGACACTCCCGCTATCTCGGGCTCGCTCCAAGCTGGCCTTGGACACTTCCAGGGATGGAGCAGCCACAGTTTCTCTTGGAATTCCAGTCCAACCCCTCCCCACCCTCCCAGCCAAGAATTCCTTCCCAATATCCCATCTAAATCCCCTCTTTTCCAGTTTGAAGCCATTCCCTGTGTCCTGTCCCTCCATCCCTTGTCCCAAGTCCCTCTCCAGCTCTCCTGGAGCCCCCTGAGGCCCTGGAAGGGGCTCCAAGGTCTCTCTGGAGCCTTCTCTTCTCCAGGTGAACATTCCCAGCTCTCCCAGCCTGGCTCCAGAGCAGAGGGTCTCCAGCCTTTGGAGCAACTCCACGGCCTCCTCTTATTTGCTTCCCTAAGTTTCTGGACACATGGACTCCTGGATAACTTAAGCCTCTCCATCCCTGGATGATTTCCCTTCATTTCCCTGTATTCCCTCTCTCCCTGCCCTGTGGGATCCCTGCTCCAAAGGCTGGAGCCCCTCTGCTCTGGGAATGTCCAGCCTGGGGAAAAGAAGGATCCAGAGAGACCCTGGAGCTGCTTCCAGGGCCTAAAGGGGCTCCAGGAGAGCTGGAGAGGGACTTGGGACAAGGGATGGAGGGACAGGACACAGGGAATGGCTTCCCACTGCCAGAAGGCAGGGATAGGTGGGATAGTGGGAAGGAAATTCCCAACTTCCCTGGGAGGGGTTGTGAGGCCCTGGCATCAGGTTGCCGCCCAGAGGAGCTGTAGCTCCAAGTCCCCATCCAACATGGTTCTTGGACCACTTCCAGGGAGGGGCCAGCCACAGTTTCTCTGGGAATTCCATCCCAGTCCGTCCCCATCCTCCCAGGGAAGAACCACCCCGCTGGTTTTGCCTCCTTGGGTGCCCCTTAATCCCTGGTGGTGCCACTTCCAGCAGCTCTGCCCATGGAATGGGATGTTGGGTGGGGTTTGGGTGCCGCTCGGAGCCATCCAACCCCGCCGGCCGAGCATCCAGTGGAATTCCAGAGGGTCCTTCCTCCTCCAGCAGGGATGAAGCCAAAGGGCTTTGGGGAGGCGGGAGAGGTGGCCGAGTGCCAATCCCAGCCGGCTGGATCATCCCGATGGGACGATTCCAGCACCTCCACCACATGTCCCGGCGCTCCTGAGCGGCTCCGGCTGTGAAATTCCTTATTTATGGGAACTTAACGGATCCCGGAAAACGGCTTTCCGGCAGATGAGCACATTCCATTAAAGCAATAGCGACGTTCCTCCTGCTCCAGGGGGAAGGTTTGAACTGGAAGAGGGAAGATTTAGGGGAGAAATAAGGAATTCTTCCCTGGGAGGGCAGGGAGGGCCCGGGATGGAATTCCCAGAGAAGCTGTGGCTGCCCCATCCCTGGAAGTGTCCAAGGCCAACTTGGAGCAACCTGGGATAGTGGGAGCTGTCCCTGCCCATGGCAAGGGGGTGGGACTGGATGATCTTTCTGCTCCCTTCCCTCCGAAATCATTCCATGATTCCATGACAGGCCCCCCTTGGAGACGAGGGTGACTCTGGTCCCTTCAGGTCGATTAAACTCATCAGGAATTGCTTTTTACAGAATCCCGGGATCACTGAGGTGGGAAAAGACCTCCAGGGTCGTGGAGTCCAACCTCGGCCCCATCCCCACCTTGTCCCCCATCCCAGAGCACCGAGTGCCACATCCAGGAATTCCTGGGACACCACCAGGGATGGGGACTCCAAACCTCCCTGGGCATCCCATTCCAAGGCCTGACCACCCTTTCCATGAAAATATTCCTCCCGATGTCCAACCTGACCCTCCCCTGGAGCAGCTTGAGGTCATTTCCTCTCCTCCTGTCCCTTGTTCCCTGGGAGTGATCCCGATCCCACCCGGCTCCACCCTCCTGTCCCCCTGGATTCCTCCCTGATGCCCCTTTTCTCCAGGTTGAGCCACCCCGGCCACTCCAGACCTTTTCCCAGCTCCCTTCCCTTTCCCTGGACACCCCCAAATCCAAGGTCTTTCCCATGATTTCTTCCCAGACTCCAACACCCCGAACCGCCCAACTCCCACCCTGCACTGCCGACCGCGGCACAAATCCCATGGAAAAAGGCCGCAGGATTTCAGGAGGAGCTCAGCCTTTGGGATCCATCCAGGCTGTCCCCATTCCCAGCTCCATCTCCAAGCAAAAAACACTTTGGAAAACTCCATCCTCCCCCTCCCTCCCCCCCTTCGCTCCTCGGCGGCGCAAAATGCTTTTCCGAACGTTTCACACTCCGAGGGCTCCTCCAGCCGTGTAATTCCCACAAAGTGCTTCCCAAAACAGCTGCAGCTTCCCTTAATTAGTCTCCGTGGGCAACGGGCATTAACGATCCGCTCGGATCCGCTCGGATGAGCGGCTGGTTCCGTGGAAAACCCCCCTCGGAGCTTCCTGAGGGATGGTTCCCTCGGGCCAAACCTTTCCTTGGAAAAGCCGAGGTTAGGGCAGGAAAACTTGAGGAAAGCTCTGCCCGGCTTCAAGAGCAGGGAATTCCAACCCCAAAGGCTCTGCCCTGCTTTTCCAGGGATCTCCTGGAGATCCCACTCCCCTAAATCAAATTCCAGGAGCCTGATGACACAGTTTTCCAGCCAGGACAACACATTCCAAAGGGTCTGCCCTGCTCCTCCAAGAGTCTCCTGGAGATCCCATTCCCCGAATTCCAATTCCAGGAGCCTGAAGTCACAGGACTACCCAGTTTTCCTGGCAGGACAACATATTCCAGAGGGTCTGCCCTGCTTTTTCAGGGATCTCCTGGAGATCCCACTCTCCCGCACCAAACACCAGGAGCCTGAAGCGACGGGACCACCCGGTTTTCCAAACAGGACAACACATTCCAGAGGGTCTGCCCTGCTTTTCCAGGGATCTCCTGGACATCCCATTCCCCTCATTCCAATTCCCGGTGCCTGAAGCCAGAGGATTACCCAGTTTTCCGGACAGGACAACACATTCCAAAGGGTCCACCCTGCTTTTCCAGGGATCTCCTGGAGATCCCACTCTCCCACATCAAATTCCAGGAGCCTGAGGACCGGGAATCTCCTAGAAATCCAACTCCCCCAAATAAAATAACGGGAGCTGGGAGACACTGGAGAACCCAGTTTTCCTGGCAGGACAACACATTCCAAAGGGTCTGCCCTGCTTTTCCAGGGATTTCCTGGAGATCCCACTCTCCCACCCCAAACACCAGGATACTGAAGCCACAGGACCCCTGGGTTTTCCTGGTAGGACAACACATTCCAGAGGGTCTGCCCTGCTTTTCCAGGAGTCTCCTGGAGATCCCATTCCCCTCATTCCAATTCCAGGAGCATGAAGCCACAGGACTACCCAGTTTTCCGGACAGGACAACACACTCCAAAGGGTCCACCCTGCTTTTCCAGGGATCTCCTGGAGATCCCACTCCCCTAAATCAAATTCCAGGAGCCTGATGACACAGTTTTCCAAACAGGACAACACATTCCAAAGAGTCTGTTCCCCTCCTGCAGGAATGTCCTGGAGATCCCTCCCACACTTCCACACTAAATTTTGTGTGAGGATCCAGATGAAGCACTTTTTAAGGATGGATCTTGGGAATTGGAGGGCAGAGCGATCCCTGGAATCCGAGATCTGGGATGTGACAGAGCCTAAAGCTCCTTTAAAACTGAATTTTGAGGTTTTCCTGCAGGGATTTGCAGCAGAATTAACCCCAAATTCAGTGTAAGGATCTGGATTAGCCACTTTTTAAGGATGAATCCCAGGGAGTGGAGATCCCTGGAAGCTGAAACATGTCCCTAAACCTGAGACTTGGACTGTGCCAGGGGTTAAACCACCTTTAAAGCTCATCTTGAGGTTTTCCTGCAGGGATTTGCAGCAGAATTAATCCCAAATTCAGTGTAAGGATCCAGATTAAGGTTGAATTTTGGGAAGTGAAGAGCAGGGCAATCCCTGGAATCTGAGATCTGGGATGTGACAGAGCCTAAAACCCCCTTTAAAACCGAGTTGGAGCTTTTCCCACATGGATAAACGCGGGAATTCCTCACCACTCAGGGCTCCTTTAACACTGAGCTGCCTTCCAAGAAATTCCCCATCTTTTCTCCGGGAAATGGGGCTCCAGGGGGCGAACAGAAGGTTTTTTTCCAGGAAGATGTTTATCCCAGCAAAGCTTTGCCTGGACTCAGCAAAAAGAACTCCATAAAACTCAGCCTAAGTCCAGCCCGGGCCAGGTTTTCCAGGTCATTAAAATCATTAATTTGGCTGGAAAAAAAAAAAACAAAAACGGAGAACTCAGGGAATGGGATGTTCCTGGAAAAGTCGGGCTGGAGGAGAGGAGAGGTGTGGATTTGAGCAGCGGATTTCTTGGATTGGAGAAGGGAAGGGATGGAATTCCGCTTTAAAATCTTCCCAGGGTGTTGTGACTGATGGGAGAAGGGAGTGAAGGGGGAAAGGGATTTGGCTGGAATCAGGGATTCTGGAATGCAGGGGTCGCTCTGCCCTCCACTTCCCGAGATCCATCCTAAAAAAGTGGCTAATCTGGATCATTGCTCAAAATTTGGGATTAATTCTGCTGCAAACCCACACAGGAAAACTTTAAACTCAGTTTTAAAGGGGCTTTAGGCTCTGTCACATCCCAGGTTTCAGACTCCAGGGATCTCTCTGCCCTCCAATTCCCAAAATTCATCCTTAAAAAGTGGCTAATCTGGATCCTTACAGAGAATTTGGGATTAAATCTGATGCAAATCCCTGCAGGAAATGCTTAAGAGGAGCTTTAAAGGTGGTTTAGCTCCTGGCACAATCCAGGTCTCAGGATTTAGGGACATGTTTCCGGTTCCAGGAATCTCCAATTCCCAAAATTCATCCTTAAAAAGTGGTTAATCTAGATCCTTACACTGAATTTGGGATTAATTCTGCTGCAAACCCACGCAGGAAAACCTCAAAACTCAGTTTTAAAGGGGTTTTAGTCCCTCCTACAATCCAAGTCTCAGGTCTAGGCACAGGTCTCAGGTTCCAGGGATCTCTCTGTCCTCCAATTCCCAAAATTCATCCTTAAAATTGGCTAATCTGGATCCTTACAGAGAATTTGGGATTAATTCTGCTGCAAATCCCTGCAGGAAATGCTTAAGAGGAGCTTTAAAGGTGGTTTAACCCCTGGCACAGTCCAAGTCTCAGGATTTAGGGACACGTTGTTTTAATAAAGCCAATCCCTGTTTTCCCTAAACTCGTCCCCACAATTAATCCCTTTAATTGCTCTCCAAGGGCAGGGAATGACGTGGGATCAATCCAGCCCCCGGAACGCCGGGAAAGGCTCCGTCCTTTCATTAAATCCATCGTTGCCGGTCTTTCCCTCCTGGAATTGTCTTGGATCAGGATGGCAAACAGAGAGATTTAGGGACCCTGCCCAACTTCAGGAATGCTGAGATCCATGGAAAGGATAATTAGGGAAGGGGAGGATGTACATCCCTGTTTTTCACAGACAAGAATGTGGGATTTAAAAATTCCCGGACAATTGAGAATCAATCAATGGACAGAATCAGCTCCGGGTGGGAAAGATCCCGGAGGCAAAGCACAAAAGCAACACCGGCTCTATCCCGGGAATCCCACATGGAAAAGCAACAGTTGTTTGGGAAGGGCTTTTCCTGCTGGGGAAGGGGTTCAAACAGCTGGACTGCATCCCAAAGGGATCATTCCGGGATGGTTTTTTGGGATAACGGGATCAGTTCCTGCTTTCCAGGAGTGCTGGAAAACAGGATTGGCTCCTAAAGGGGTTTTTATGAAGCATAAATTTTCTTGGAGTCTTAACGTTGGGAATACCAGGAATGAGGGAATTCCAAAAACCCCAACGTGGTGTTGAAATGACATTCCCGCCTCTCCAGGTTATCCCGGATATCCCGAGTTATCCGGGATACACGGGGAAAGCCGGAGGATCCGCGTTTCCCACTCGCTTTATTTGGGATAAAACGCTGGAATTCGGGATTAAACCCGATCGGATCCTAAAAAAATCACGGCAAGAATTCAGGAAAAGCGGCGGCGCACAGGAAAATTCCGGCAGCTCCGGCCCGGGCTGCGAATTCCTGCTGAACACACGGATATTTTGCTGCTCCTTGGAACTCTCGGCTCCCTCCGGAATGAGAAAAAACCGGGCCGTTCTCCGGGAAAACGGCGGATGCCTCGTGCCCCCTAGAGGGAATCTCAGCAGGGATCACATCCCGCTTTTCCGTGCGCAAACGGGGAAAAGAGGGAAGAGAAAGCTGTGACTGAATATTCCTTAGAAAAGCCTGGATATATCAGGACTCGGAAAAGAGGGAGGAGAAAAGCAGATGGGAATTTAAAACTGGGCAGAACAGGCTCCAGGTTTTATCCCTCTGGATTTTCCTTTGGGAATGAGAAGTGGAGTTAAAGCCTGGGTTGATCCTGGAATCAGGAATCACAGCAGGGATCACATCCTGCTTTTCCGTATCCAAACAGGAAAAAGAAGGAAGAGAAAGCCACTCCTTTCCATAGATTCCACACCTGTGCCTGAATATTCCTTAGAAAATCCAGGATATACAAAGACTTGGAAAAGAGGGAGGAGAAAAGTGGCTGGGAATTTAAAACCAGGAGGAACAGGCTCCGAGTTTTATCCCTCTGGATTTTCCTTTGGGAATGAGGAGTGGAGTTAAACCCTGGGTTGATCCTGGACTAAGGAATGAAGGGAAAAGATCCCTCCTTGCTTTTGCTGGAGTGGGATATCCATGGAATTCAGCTCCATGGGAAGCTGCTGGTGCTGGGCTGATGCCATTATCCCTAAAAATCATCCCAGAATGATCCTTTTTGGGATGTAGTCCAGCTGTTTGAACCTCTTTCCCAGCAGGAAAAGCCCTTCCCAAACCTCTTCCCTTGTTTTCCCCCTCCCCCCCCCAAAGTTTTTCCCTTGGGAAAACGCCGAGTTCAACAATTAAAGGAATTACGTGGAAGGAAAACCGGGAGAGGGAAAAGAGGGAAAAGCCAAAAGGAACAGGGGGGTGGGAAGTGGGAACAGATGGAAAGCCAATGAGGTAGAGAATTCCAAGGATGGGAGGCTGTTCCTGCCTCAGGGAGCTGCCAAGGTGAAGGATCCATCCTGGGAAAGGGATGGAAAGGGAATATCCCGGAGCCGGAGGGGGGGGAATGTTTCCTTCTCCTTAGATCCCTGTTGGTGGGAACTGTGTTTTCCTGGTGGAATTTCAGGAGTCAGAAATCCCTGGATTTGCACACACACAGCAGGCCTGGTTTATCCCAAATCCCAAATCTCAAATCCTGAGTCGGAGTCACTGGGATATGGGAATGGGATACGGGAATGTCCTTCTCCATCACCAACGACAAATTGGGCTTTGCCACTTCCCAAACTTCCCAGGATCTCTCCCCTGCTGGTTATTCCACGAAATTGGGAATATCAGGACGCGGCAATGCCGAAGGGCCGGGCAGCCTGGAGCTGTTATTCCCATCGGGAATGAGCTGAGCTTTCCCTCCAGCTCCGGAATACCCGGCTCTCAACTAAGCCTGGCTAAGTAGACACCTGGAATTATCCAGCATTCCCAGGGGGAAAAGGGGTGGGAAAACAACCCCCATCCCACACCACTCGTTTGCCTCCCTTGGCGGCAGCTGCGGATTCCGACCGGGAGCTTCCCGGGGTTGTTGGTTTTTTTTGGGAGCTTTGGATTCGGTCCAAGAGAAAAAAAACCAGGAAGAGGGAATTTGCAGCAGGAGGTAGTGTTGGAATGACATGTTTGGGAAGTGGCACTTGGGAAGTCCTGTTGGTTGCAGGGAGCAGGATCACCCTGGGACATCCCAGCTCTGAATTCCAGGATCATGGAATGGTTTGGGTGGGAAAGGAGCGGAAAGATCATGGAATTCCAACAGGGACACCTCCCACCATCCCAGGTTGCTCCAACCCGACCTTGGACAATTCCAGGGATGGGGCAGACACAGCTTCTCTGGGAATTCCATCCCAGCCCCTCCCCACCCTCCCAGGGAAGAATTCCTTCCCAATATCCCACCTAATCCTGCCCTCGGAGCTGATCTTTGGGAATGACTTGAGAGAAAGCAGGAGTAGCTACTTGGGAAGGGAACCGAGACCCTCGGGATGCTCCATGAGATCTTTGGGAATCCCCCACAGAGCAGCTGAAGATCCGAGCCCAAGGAGCAGCTCCTCGAAATCCAGATCCTCGGATTCCGTGCTGGCTCCAAGAGAATCTCTGGGAGCAGATCCAAACCAGCCCCAGATCCATGAGCTCCTGGGATATTCCCAACCACCAGCTCTGATTTTGGAGGGAAACCTGAAGGACTCCAGAGGAAGTTGTGGATTCCACATCTCTGGATTGTTCCAGCTCAGCCTGGACAGGGCTTGGAGTAACCTGGGATAGCGGGAGGTGTCCCTGCCCATGGAAGGGGGTTGGAATTCCAAGACCTTCAAAATTCCAACCCAAAGCGTTCCATGATTCCAGGAAATGAAAGGCCACCGAGCCGACAGTGAGCAGGGATTTTATCCAGGGAAACACTGGAATAACATCCCGTCCTCTGTCGCCTCCTGCAGCCAATTCTCCTTCCCAGCCCTCTTGGAATGACAGGCGAGGGATGGGGGGGAATCCACAGGGAATCAGCTGAGCCAAGCGGCAAATCATCTGGAGGACTGGGATGAGATCATCCCTAAAAATCACCCCGGGAGGTGTCAGGAATCCAATCCCACCTGATTCCCTGTCGGCCTCAATGTCCCTGATATCCAAGCCCTTCTCCAGCTTTTCCTGCTTTTTTAACTGATGGGAATCGCGTCTCTTTCCATTGCAAATTCCATTGATTCTCCGCATTCCCTGAAAAAATTCCCTTAAAATTCCTCTCCCTGGCGAGTGGGAGGAGCTTCCTGAAGCCAACAGGCCCGGAATGAGTGGGATGCCAAGCCGGATGTTTCCGTAGGGACTCCGCAAATCCAAGCGCTGTCCCGAGCCAAGGAGGGGAAAGGTGGATCCCACACTCCAGGAAAAACCTGCACTTGGAGTCTCCTTTGTTCCCAGTCTTTCCCTTCTTCCAAGTCTCCTTGTTTCTCCCACCTGGGTCGGGTAAATCCTCCGGAGTGTCCGGAGGCGAGTTGGGAACGGGATTGGATTACTCTATCCCGAAGTTCTCCTTCTCCCAATGTAGCCCATTCCCAACCAGCAATTCCAGAATCCATTTAAACTTCCAAAGGGGGGGGGGAAACATCAATCCAATGGGGCTACCAGCTGGATTTTGGGAAAAGGTTTTCAAAGCTGCCGCTCCCGCTTTGGATTCCATGAAGTCACATGGATACTCCGCTTTGGGAATACGGGAAGGAGGAAAAGCAAAGCACCGGGAATGCAACAAAGAGGAAAAGGTCCTTGGAGGTTAAAGGTCAAACTGTGTGGGAATTTTGGAGATGGAATAACGCAGCAGGGATTGGGAAAGAAAAAAGGTTTGAATGGATGTTTCCTGTCGCGTGTTCCCAGAAATCTGGGATCGTGGGAAGGAATAAAGTGAAATAAATCCCAATAATAAATCGGAATTACTTCCAGGGCCTAAAGGGATCCAGGAGAGCTGGAGAGGGACTTGGGATAAGGGATGGAGGGACAGCACACAGGGAGTGGCTTCCCAGGGTTAGATGGGATATTGGGAAGGAATTCCTGGCTGTGAGGGTGAGGAGGGGATATTGGGAAGGAATTCCTGGCTGGGAGGGTGGGGAGGGGCTGGGATGGAATTCCCAGAGAAGCTGTGGCTGCCCCATCCCTGGAATTGTCCAAGGCCAGGTTGGAGCAACCTGGGATAGTGGGAAGTGTCCCTGTTGGAATTCCGTGACCTTTCTGCTCCCTTCCAACCCAAACCATTCCATGATCCCACGACCACGAGCCCACAGGGATCCCACCCCTTTCCTGCTGCCCATGGACGTTGAGGAATTTGGGATAAAACTGTGCCTCTCCTGGGAAAATTTGGCTTCCCACTTTCTTCCCAGAGCTTGGGAAACACCCAGTTTCTGGGATTTTACCATCCCTTCTGAGTACATCCAGGAAATTTCGGGATGGGGGTGGACGGGAGAGCAGGGGACAGGTGAGGACAGGGCAGAAATACGGGAACGAGCCAAAGGGGGTTGGAAGTGCTGAGAAGGTGATCCCTGCTCCCAAAAAATTCCTCCCCCCTCCACCTCCCGGAGCAGGGATGCCCAGCCCAGGACTCTCCCACTGTCAGGGCGTGGGGGACACACATTCCATGGCCTGGGGGGAGCAGCTTTGTGGGAATCCTGAACTTGATATCCGTGTTTATCTCTTCCCAGGCCCCTCCGGATAAACAGGTGCCGGGGCTTGTGATTCCCAACAGCCGGAATGACTCCGAGCTCTCTGGGTTTGTCAAGCTGTGGAATTCCTGGGATGTTCCTCCACGTGCTCCAAGATCCTTCTGGGTTTGCTCTGTGAGGTCTAATCCAAAAAAAAAACGGTTGAAATACGGATGGGGTGGGAATATTCCCAAGTCTGGGAGATCCTGGACACCAACAGGGATTGGGACAAGTCACACATCCCTCGGATTCCCACTAAACACAGAATTATGGATCTAGTGGAGGATCTCCTGGTTTCACACAGCTGGGAATAAGGGAATTGTGGCTCCAATTCCTGGCTCCCAGGTTATCCAAGAGGTCTTGGGAAGGTTGTTTGGATTTCCCTGTGGGCAAAGTGTGGATAGGGGTTGGATTTCCCTCCGGACAGGCATGAGGGAAGTTGGGGAGATGTTCCTGGGAGACCCTGGGAGCAGAGTTGGAAGGGGTTGGGAGGGACCTTAAAGACCAACTTCTTTCCCTGTGTCCCAACTCAACCTCTGGAATTCCAAGCTTGGCTCCCTTTTCCTGCTTGTCCCTGTCTCCTGGTCTGTGCGTTAAAGGAATTTTTCAGGAGCTTTTGGATTTGTCCCTGGGAGAGGTGGGTGGTTCCTCCTTCTGATTTGGAATCCTGGAATGGTTTGGGTTGGAAGGGAGTGGAAAGATCACGGAATTCCGACCCCCTGCCATGGGCAGGGACACCTCCCACTATCCCAGGTTGCTCCAACCTCCCCTTGGACACTCCCAGGGATGGAGCAGCCACAGCTTCTCTGGGAATTCCATCCCAGCCCCTCCCCACCTTCCCAGACAGGAATTCCTTCCCAATATCCCATCTAACCCTGGGAAGCCATTCCCTGTGTGCTATCCCTCCATCCCTTATCCCAAGTCCCTCTCCAGCTCTCCTGGATCCCTTTAGGCCCTGGAAGTAATTCCAATTTATTATTGGGATTTATTTAATTTCATTCCTTACCACAACCCCAGATTTCTGGGAACACGTGACAGGAAGCATCCACTCAAACAATTTTTTTTTTCCTCCCAGGGAAAAATTCCTTCCTGATATCCCAACACCCCTAATCCCATCCCAATATCCCAACACCCCCAGTTCCATCCCAATATCCCACCTATCCCTGCCTTCCTTCAGTTTATTTGGATTCACCACCAGATCTATTTTTTTTTAGGGCAGTTCATCCCTCAAACCTTCCCCTGGAGCCCCAACTTTTCCCTCTGGATATCAGGATTCCCTCCAGACCCCAAAACCGGGATCAACACCCCACAAATCCCCGGAGCAACATTCCCTTGATTCGTTATTAATTCCTAATTAACCCCTGAATATTAAGGAAAACAAATCCATTAAACCCCGCGACCGGAAAAGAGGGAAAGGGTTAAAACCACCAAATCCATAAAAACCCGGGAGCCATTTGGAAAAGTCCATTAAGCCAGAAAAAAAAAACAAAACACAAAAAGCCCCAAACTTTGGGGGCCGCTCCCAATCCATCAATTAATTCGGGAATAATTAATTAGCCGAGCTCCCACAGCCCATAAAAACCGGTCGCCTCCGACTCCACGGATAATTGATGCGGGATCCGAGGATTTGCTGCTGTTGCCTTTTCTCCTGCCTAATTCAGCACTTTCCTGGCTGTTTTTTTTTTTTTTCTCCCTGATGGAAGCAAGAACTCTCCCGGATTTTTACGGCTCCGATGCCCTTTTACGGCGTTTGCCGGAGCGGAATCTCCGGGAATGATGGATCGCGGAAGCTCAGGGGCCTGGAAAACGCCCCCGGTTAAGGTGGAGAGAGAGAGAGAGAGAGAGAGAGAGAGGGGGGAAATCTTGGCTTTTAAAAACACACACATGGAGAGAGGGATTTCTGATGGATTCGCTTCATCCCATCAAATCCCCTCCTGATTTCCCTTGGGATCACCTTGATTTTGCCTTGATTTTCCACTGGAGTGCCTGGATTCCTGATAACAAGGAAAGCATTCCCTAAATTAATGTCACCTATTATCCCAAACACGACCCGCCGGGAA
The DNA here is from genome assembly GCF_001715985.3 of Manacus vitellinus. Classification (NCBI taxonomy): domain Eukaryota; kingdom Metazoa; phylum Chordata; class Aves; order Passeriformes; family Pipridae; genus Manacus; species Manacus vitellinus. The sequence goes on along the minus strand of NW_021939396.1, from coordinate 143,879 downwards.
TGGACGTTATCCAGGTGACAGGTTGGGCTCCTGTTCCAAAGGAAAGAATTCATGGATTTTTTTTTTTATTCCCAAGAAAAGTAGGTTTTGACACTGCTCCATTTAAGCCTTTGGATTCCAGCATGATCCCAAAGAGTGGGGCAGGAGAAAGAATGGATTGGGAGCAGCTCCCTGAGAAGGACTCGGTGGGGGAGAAGCTCCACCTGACCTGGTTACAGCATTCCTGAAATTCCCTGTGTCCTGGGCTCATCCCACAGCGTGGGAAGCAGGAGAGGGAGGGAATTCTCTCCCTCTGCCCCGCTCAGGTGAGATCCCACCTGGAATCCTACATCCAGCTCTGGGGAACAACAGCAGAAGGATGTGGAGCTGCTGGAGCGAATCCAGAGGGGACACGGAGATGCTCCAAGGGCTGGAACTCCTCTACTCCGGAGTCAGGCTGGGAATGCTGGGAATGTCCAGCCTGGAGAAAGGAAAGATCCAGGGAGACTGTGGAGCCCCTTCCAGGGCCTAAAGGGGCTCTCCCGGAGAGCTGGAGAGGGACTTGGGACAAGGGATGGAGGGACAGGACACAGGGAATGGTTTCCCAGGGTTAGATGGGATATTGGGAAGGAATTCCTGTCTGGGAGGGTGGGGAGGGGCTGGAATGGAATTCCCAGAGAAGTTGTGGCTGCCCCATCCCTGGAAGTGTCCCAGGCCAGGCTGGAGCAACCTGGGATAGGGGAAGCTGTCCCTGCCCGTGGAAGGTGAGGAGGGAATTCCATGACCTTCAAGATTCCAACCCAAACCATACTCTGCCCATTCCCTGGATGAAAAAGGGCTTTGGTTTTCCTGGTTTGCCAGGATACAGGGAATGGCTTCCCACTGCCAGAGGGTTAGGTAGGATATTGGGAAGGAATTCTTCCCTGGGAGGGTGGTAAGTGACTGGGACAGAATTCCCAGAGAAGTTGTGGCTGCCCCATCCCTGGAAGTGTCCAGGGCCGGCTTGGAGCAACCCGGGATAATGGGAAGTGTCGGGGTGGAATCCCATGATTTTTAAGCTGCCTTCCAGTCCAACCCCGACCATTCCAGGATTCTGTGGGGAAAAAAACAAGTTCCACGGCACATCCCACCCATTCCCACTTTTCTGAGCTCCCTCTGTCCCAGTCCAGGCCGAGCTATCCCAGGACAATTCCCAGAGCCGTGAGGAACAGCCGGAGCTTCTCCATCCCAACCACCAGCGGCGTTCCCGGCCCGCATGACGTCTCCAAGTATTCCCGTGTCCTTTTCCACTGGAGAGCCCCCCAGGGCAGCTTAAGGAGCCGATAACACATGGGATCAACTCCGGGAACGGATCCAACCCCTCCCTGTCCACACTTCCACACAAACCCAAAACAAGCCCGGAATAGAATCCTGCCGGAATCCGCACGCGCCGGGATCATCCGGAGGCCCCGGCGAGGAGGAAACATTACAATGAATTTAAACTTCCCGGGGGGGGGGGAAAAAAACCAGCACAATTCCAGTTGGCAAGCTGGGAATAAATGTGCTCCTCCATCCCTTAAAACCGAAGCGAAACCTCGGATCCGTAAAATCTGCCGGAACAGCGGAGTTTTTGTAGGACTTGGGAGATGTTGAGTCCACAAAACACCTTCTCCCAGGTGTTCTCCGGCATCTGTTCCGCGTTCCAGGGAATATTCCCCGGGTTTTATCGCTTTGGAGAGCGCACGGAGCCAGCAGGGAAGTCCTGGAATGAACGACTTCCATCCGGAACTCGTCGTTCCGGGTGGGAAAAAAAAAATCAAATGGGAATGTTTGTGAGGGGGAGAGTCAAAAATAAGAGGGGAAATTGGGATTTGGGAAAGAACGGGAAGCAGAGAGCGGAACAGAGAAAGCCACCCAGGTTTTCCAGGGAGTTGAGCATCTGCTGGGTTGGGATTTGGGGAATCCCGGTGCTGAGACTCCGATTATCCACGCCGGCATCGGTTAATTCCAACCGGGACCGTGCCGGGAATACCAACACGACACTTTAGGAGGTGAAAAAAAAATAGGGAAAAAGAAAAAGGGAGGAAAGAAAGACAGCAGGGTTAGACGGGATACTGGGAAGGAATACTGGGATATTCCTTCCCAATAGGGGTTAAATGGGATATTGGGAAGGAATTCTTGCCTGGGAGGGTGGAGAGGCCCCAGCACAGGTTGCCCAGAGAATTTATGGATTCCCTCATCCCTGGAATTGGGAAACCCCAGGAGGACAAAGGAGAAGTGCAGGATCCACTGCTCTGCTTTTCCTAAATTTTTTTCCCTGTATTTTTTCCCCCTGTATTTCTTTTTCCTGTATTTTTCCCTGTATTTTTTCCTACATTTTTTTCCCTGTTTTTTCTTTCCTGTATTTTTTCCCTGTTTTTTTCCCCGTTTTTTTCCCCATTTTTTCCATGTTTATTTTTTTTCCCTTTATTTTTTTCCTGTTTTTTCCCCTTTTATTTCTTCCATGTTTTTTTTTTCTCCTGTTTTTCTTTCCCTGTTTTTTCCCATTTTTTTCCTGTGTTTCTTTTTCCTGTATTTTTCCCCTGTAATTTTTCCCTTGTATTTTTTCCCCCTCTATTTTTTCCTGTATTTTTTCCTTGTATTTTTCCCTGTATTTTTTCCCTGTATTTCTTTCCCTGTATTTTTCCCCTTTATTTCTTCCCTGTTTTTTTCTCCTGTTTTTATTTCCCTCGTTTTTTTCCCTGTATTTCTTTTTCCTGTATTTTTTCCTGTATTTTTCCCCTGTATTTTTTCGCCTGTATTTTTTCCTGTATTTCTTTCCCTGTATTTTTCCCTGTATTTCTTTTCCCTGTATTTTTTCCTGTATTTTTCCTGTAATTTTTCCCTGTATTTCCTTCTCCTGTATTTTTCCCTGTATTTTTTCCATACATTTCTTTCCCTGTATTTTTTCCTGTATTTTTCCCCTATATTTTTCCTTGTATTTATTCCCTATATTTTTCCCCTATATTTTTTCCTCGTATTTATTCCCTGTATTTCTTTTCCTGTGTTTTTCCCTGTATTTTTCCCCTGTATTTCTTTCTCCTGTATTTATTCCCTATACCTTTTTTCCCTGTATTTTTTTCCCTTCCTATTTCACTTCCAACCCGCTCCATCCCTGAAAAGGTTTGGATTCTTAGCAAAGCCCCCCATGGACATGAAAATATCCAGGCTCAGAGCCAACGGAAGGATGAATTCCTGAATTCCCAAAGCCAAATACTTTTCCTATTAGTGGATAAACAGACAATTCCCCAAAGAGTTGCTGGATACCGACGGAATTCCCTGATCCCAAAACAGGGATCGAGGTAAACATCCCGAAAACAGGGATTGAGGGGTGATTTTCAACATTAAATCATGGAATGGGTTGGGTGGGACGGGAATTTTGAAGGTCATCCCATTCCAAACCCCTGCCATGGGTTGGGAAATCTTCCCCTATCCCAGGTTGCTCCGAGTCCAATCGAACCTGGGACAATTCCACGGATGGGAATTCCACAAGCTTTGGATTCCACAACAAACTGAGCGTGTGGATGGAATTCTGCAGGAAAAGAGACACTCCAGAGACCTTCAACTCACGTCTCTGCCGTGTTTCCACCTGGACATTCCCTCTGATTTCCCTGATCCCAAATCCCAACGCCGGAGCCGCCGTTTACGCGGAGACACATTCCCTCGCTCCCGGCAGCCTGAAAGAGGTCCCTGCAAACAGAATTCCCACTCCTGGCTCCCTGCCTGAGGCTCCTCTTGCAGCCCGGGACGAGTCCCCCGGGAACGCCAAGGAAAAGGCGGAAACCCAAAACCGTTACTGACGCCCACGGACGCAACCGGAGCCGGCAGAGAGCCAGGAATGTGAACTTCTCCGAGGAGTGAGGAGCCACCTCGGCAGCCACGCTCCACCCCTGGCTCCCAAGGACAAGCCAGAGGGAAGAGAGAGACCTGGCAACGGGATGATTTCCAGGGAAAGTCAACCTGTGTGTGACGGGAGTGACGCTCGCCCGGAGTACGGTGGGAATGTTTGGCTCGATGAGGAAAAACTGAGGGAAAAATCTCCAGGAAACAGCCTAAAAAAAATCCCAAACCCTGGAAGTTTTCCAGGGAAAGTCAACCTGTGTGTGACAGGAGCGATGCTCGCCCAGAGAAAGGTGGGAATGTAGGGCTTGGCAAGGAAAAATTGAGGGAAAAATCTCCAGGAAATGGGGTTAATGACACACCAAAGGAAAGATGGGATCGACTCCAAGGGGTCCTGAGCTGGGCACGATCCAAGAGATTCCCTGAGGGAAGGGATCACCGGTTTAACCTGCTCGGAATGGGATCCGAGGTGTCGTCTCCAACGGCACCAAAATAACGTGGGAATCACTAACAGAAGGGAAATAAACCCAAAACCAGCAAAACAGCCTAAAAAAAATCCCAAACCCTGGAAGCTTTCCAGGGAAAGTCAACCTGTGTGTGACAGGAGAGATGCTCGCCCAGAGAAAGGTGGGAATGTTGGGCCTGGAATGGGATCTGAGGTGTCATCTCCAACAGCAGCAAAATAATGTGGGAATCACTAATAAAAGGGAAATAAACCCAAAACCAGCAAAACAGCCTAAAAAACAAAAAAACAATGCTTTCCTGGAAACATTGTTTTCCTGGAAGCATTGAATTCCACGATCTTTCCACTCTCTTCCAACCCAAACCATTCCAGGACTGGAAATCAGAAGGAGGAACCACCCATCTCTCCCAGGGACAAATCCAAAAGCTCCTGAAAAATTCCTTTCACACACATCAGGAGACAGGGACAAGCAGGACAAGGGAGCCAAGCTTGGAATTCCAGAGTTTGAGTTGGGACACAGGGAAAGAAGTTGGTCTTTAAGGTCTCTCCCAACCCCTTCCAACTCTGCTCCCGGGGTCTCCCGGGAACATCCCACCAACTTCCCTCATGCCTGTCCTGAGGGAAATCCAATCCATATCCACACTTTTCCCACAGAGAAATCCAAACAACCTTCCCAAACGCTTCCCTGGAAGCATTGTCCCAGCAGGAATCACCCCGCTGGAAACCTTTCCTGCCGGAGAAGGAAAAAAGAGACGAGGGCTGGGGGGGGGAGGAAAATCCAGCGCTGACATTCCCGAAGCTGCCAGAGGGATCCGAGCGCTCCGTGCCCATAAAATCATCAGCAGCTGAGCATTTGGATGCCTCCCATAACTTACTCCTCACTTGCTCCCAGTTTACTCCCTCCACAAGCGGTTCCTTCCAGAATTGCCGGCGGGCTTTTTCCAAGCGGGAGCCGCCCGCTCATCCCGGAGCCGCCCGCTCATCCCGGGTTGTGGAGCCAAGAGGGAGAAGGACAAAGGGTTTAGGGAATTTTTGGGGGGGGAATTTTTAGTGATTCTGGCACTAAGGAGTCGTGGAAAGTTTCTGAGGTGGGGGGTTTTCCTCGGGAAGAAGAAGGGAATGCGAACGGGATTTGCCCCCCTTTGGAATGTCCGCAGTTCCGGCGGAGGGAGGAGTGGGAATTTGGTGACACAAATCACCGGCTCATCCCAAACTGGAGCAGGAGAAAGGAAGAGATGAGCAGGGGAGGAATATTTTGGAGAGGGACAATCCCAAAACCAGCCTCTGGAAGGGATGGATTGGATATAACAAGGATGTGCTCCCGAGTTTCTCCTCCTTTGCCCGTGGAATTGCATGGCCACAGAGGGATCATTCCAACATTCCCCAGCTGTTTAAGGTGAAGGAGGGAAGGTTTAGATGGATACTGGGAAGAAATTCCTCCCTGGGAGAGTGGGAAGGGACTGGAATAGAATTCCCAGAGAAGCTGTGACTATGTAATCCCTGGAATGTTCAAGGACAACCTGGACAGGGCTTGGAGCAACCTGGGATAGTGGGAGGTGTCCCTGCCCATGGCAGGGGGGTGGAATTCCATCATCTTTCCACTCCCTTCCAACTCAAACCATTCCAGGATTCCAAATTAGAAGGATGAACCACCCACCTCTCCCAGGGACAAATCCAAAAGCTCCTGAAAAATTCCTTTCACACACACAGACCAGGAGACAGGGACAAGCAGGAAAAGGGAGCCAAGCTCGGAATTCCAGAGCTTGAGTTGGGACACAGGGAAAGAAGTTGGTCTTTAAGGTCCCTCCCAACCCCTTCCAACTCTGCTCCCTCTGTCTCCCAGGAACATCCCCCCATCTTCCCTCCTGCTTGTCCTGAGGGAAATCCAACCCCTATCCACACTTTGCCCAAAGGGAAATCCAAACAACCTTCCCAAAACCTCTTGGATAACTTGGGAATCAGGAATTGGAGCCACAATTCCCTTATTCCCAGCTGTGTGAAACCAGGAGATCCTCCACTAGATCCATAATTCTGTGTTCAGTGGGAATCCGAGGGATGTGTGACTTGTCCCAATCCCTGTTGGTGTCCAGGATCTCCCAGACTTGGGAATATTCCCGCCCCATCCAGCATCCCACAGTTTTTTTGGACCAGACCTCACAAAATGAACCATTCCAGGATTCCAAGTTCACCTCCAGCAGGAGACGACACGAACCATCCAACCCATTCCAAATTATTTAAGGAATTGAGACACATAAAGAAGGAAGAATCCCTGGAGAACCTCCTGCTTCCAGCCCAAAATATTTAAGGAATTAAGACTCATAAAGAAGGAGAAATCCCTGGAGAACCCACTTCCTGCTTTCACCCCTGGGAATTCCTGCCTGGAATGGGACATTACAGAGGGGGAGAAGCACAGTGGATTCCCAGACTTGGGAATATTCCTGTCCCATTCATCATCCCACAGTTTTTTTGGACCAGACCTCACAAAACAAACCATTCCATGATCAGGAGACAACAGGAACCATCCAGCCCAAAATATTTACGGAATTAGGACACACAAAGAAGGAAAAATCCCTGGAGAACCTCCTGCTTCCAGCCCAAAACATTTAAGGAAATAAGACACATAAAGAAGGAAAAGTTCCTGGAGAACCTCCTGCTTCCAGCCCAAGCAAGCCCTGGGAATTCCTGCCTGGAATGGGACATCAGAGAGGGGGAAAATCCACTGAGGAACCTCTGTGATATTCCTGGATCCCCACCCTTTGGAATCCCATTAAACCCCTTCTCCGCCGTTCCAAAGCAACCCCATCCAGGCGGATCATTCCCAAACGATCCCAAACCCAAACCCTGCTGGATTTTCCCGCCTCCAGCCTCCTCATCCCCTCGTTCCTCCTCTTTCCAATTAAATCTCCGACAACACGAGGTCAAACTAAAAAAAAACAACAAAAAAACCCCAAAAAACGAGCTCACCTCATCCGGGAGGAAAATTGATTCCCTCTTTTTTTATTTTTTCCTCCAACCCCCCCCCTCCTTTTCCCTCCATCCCCATCCCAGGGTTTTTATGGACTCTCTTCCCGGCGATCATTAGTAATTCAATTTTCTTTTTATTAGCCCCCTTATCTGCTGAGCAATAGAGTGACCTCTCTCACACAGAGAGGGGGGGGGTGAGGAGATGTTTCAAACCTCCTCTTCTTCTTCCCCCCTGATTAATTTTGCCAGTTAAGGCAAAGAAAAAAAAAAACAAAAGAGGGAGAAATGATCCGGCTCTTTGCCATCCCAATGAATAAAAGCTTAATGTTGATCGTGATGGAATTTGGGATTGCCGGGGGAGAATTGATGGAACGCGGCAATTACGGAGCGAGGGGAGGGGGGGAGGAACTCCAGAGGAATGGGAGAGAGTTTGTTGTTTTTTTTCTTGCCTTGCTCTGGCCCTGTTGGTTATTTAAAACAATCCAATTTGCAAGGATAATTATATATTAGTGGTTTATCTGCCACCGGGAATGAACAGGGGAATTTTGATACCGGCCCGGCATTAGCAGGTTATTGCTGCAAATTACTCCGTATCTGCTTCCCTTCACATAAAGGGGAAATTAGGCCATCAATAACCGGGAAAAGGTGGGATGGGGGCATGGGAGAGGCACGAGTGCCCTCTGCTGGGCTCTGCGGGTGCTTCCCAGAATCGGGGAATTGCAGGATCGGCCGGGTTGGAAAAGACCTCTGAGATCATCAAGTCCAACCCTGGGTCCAACCCCGCCGTGGTTCCCAGCCCATGGCACTGATGCCACATCCAGTCTCACCTTAAACACCTCCAGGGAAGGAGAATCCACCCCCTCCCTGGGCAGCCCATTCCAATGGCTGATTACCCTCTCTGGAAACAATTTCTTCCTGATATCCAACCTAAACCTCCCCTGGCACAGTTTGAGATTGAGCCCTCTTGTCCTACTGCTGGTTCCTGGGAGCAGAGCCCGATCCCACCCCAGCTCAGGAGTCAGGGAGTTGCAGAGAGTGAGGAGGTCTCTCCTGAGCCTCCTCCTCTCCAGGCTGAGTCCCCCCAGCTCCCTCAGCCTCTCCCCATGGGAATTGTGCTCCAGACCCTTCCCCAGCCTCGTTGCTCTTCTCTGCACCTGCTCCAGCCCCTCCATGGCCTTCCTGAGCTGAGGGCCCAGAGCTGGACACAGCACTACAGGGGAGGCCTCACCGGTACCCAGTGCAGGGGCAGAATCACAGAATCACAGAATCAGAGAATCATGGAACCATGGAATCATAAAATCACAGAATCACAGAATCAGCCAGGTTGGAAAAGACCTCTGAGACCATCAAGTCCAACCCTTCATCCAACCCCGCCGTGGTTCCCAGCCCATGGCACTGATGCCACATCCAGTCTCACCTTAAACACCTCCAGGGACGGAGAATCCACTCCCTCCCTGGGCTGATTACCCTCTCTGGAAAGAATTCCTTCCTAATATCCAACCTAAACCTCCCCTGGCACAGCTGGAGACCGAGCCCTCTTGTCCTACTGCTGGTTCCTGGGAGCAGAGCCCGATCCCACCCCAGCTCAGGAGTCAGGGAGTTGCAGAGAGTGAGAAGGTCTCCCCTGAGCCTCCTCCTCTCCAGGCTGAGCCCCCCCAGCTCCCTCAGCCTCTCCTCATGGCAATTGTGCTCCAGACCCTTCCCCAGCCTCGTTGCTTTTCTCTGCACCTGCTCCAGCCCCTCCATGTCCTTCCTGAGCTGAGGGCCCAGAACTGGACACAGCACTCCAGGTGAGGCCTCACCAGTGCTGAGTCCAGGGGCAGAATCACAGAATCAGAGAATCATGGATGTCACAGAATCATAAAATCACAGAATCACAGAATCAGCTGGGTTGGAAAAGACCTCTGAGATCAAGTCCAACCCTGGATCCAACCCCGCCGTGGTTCCCAGCCCATGGCACTGATGCCACATCCAGTCTCACCTTAAACATATCCAGGGATGGAGAATCCACCCCCTCCCTGGGCAGCCCATTCCAATACCTGATTACCATCTCTGGAAAGAATTCCTTCCCAGTATCCAACCTAAACCTCCCCTGGCACAGCTGAAGACCGAGCCCTCTTGTCCTACTGCTGGTTCCTGGGAGCAGAGCCCGATCCCACCCCAGCTCAGGAGTCAGGGAGTTGCAGAAAGTGAGAAGGTCTCCCCTGAGCCTCCTCCTCTCCAGGCTGAGCCCCCCCAGCTCCCTCAGCCTCTCCTCATGGCAATTGTGCTCCAGACCCTTCCCCAGCCTCGTTGCTTTTCTCTGCACCTGCTCCAGCCCCTCCATGGCCTTCCTGAGCTGAGGGCCCAGAGCTGGACACAGCATTCGAGGGGAGGTCTCACAGGGGCACAATCCCTTCCCTGCTCCTGCTGCCACACTGATCCCGATCCAGGCCGGGATCCATTGGATTTTTTGGCCCCCTGGACACCCCTGGGCTTGTGTCCTGCTGTCCATCCTCACCTCCAGCTCCCTCTCTCTCTCTCTCCAGCCCCTCTGTCCCAGGGGATTGTTGTGGCCCAAGTTCCAGGATGGATTCTCCCGGAAAACCGACGGTTCTCCCACAAAATGGATGATTTTTCCCCATGATTTCCATGATTTTTCCTGGCCAGGGAGCTGCCACTGCCCTGCCATTAAAAACACATTAAAAGACATAAAAAGGCACAAAAAGCACACAAATAGATACTAAAAGATATCAAAAGACATTAAAAGACACATAAAAAGGCACAAAAAGACCCAAAAAGACCCCAAAAGAAACAAAAAAGACACAAAAAAGGAACAAAAAGACACAAAAAAGACACAAAAGAGGCACAAAAAGGCACAAAAGCCACACAAAAAGATACATTAAATGACAGGTTAAAAAACATTAAAAGGTACCAAAAAATGCACAAAAAAAAGGCACAAAAAGGCACGAAAAAAAGGAATTAAAATTAAATGCATTAAAAAGGCACAAAAAAAGGAATAAAAAGGCATTGAAAAGCCATAAAAAGGCATGCAAAGGCAATAAAAGGCAAAAAAAAGCAATAAAAGGCAGAAAAAGGCACAAAAAGACCCAAAAAGACCCCAAAAGAAACAAAAAAAGACAAAAAAAGGCATTAAAAGGCTCAAAAAGACAAAAAAGGCACAATAGAGAGAAAAAGGCACAAAAAGGCACAAAGAACACACAAGAAGACACATTAAGAGAAACATTAAAAGACACAAAAAGGCACAAAAAGGCACAAAAAGAAACAAAAAAGACAAAAAAAGGCATAAAAAGGCACAAAAAACACACAAAAAGACACATTAAATGACACATTAAAAGACATTAAAAGGTACCAAAAAAAGCACAAAAAGGCACAAAAAGGCATAAAAAGGCACAAAAAGGGCATAAAAAGGGCATTAAAGGGCACAAAAAGGCAATAAAAGGCACAAAGAGACTCAAAAGGGCATCAAAAGACACCAAAAGACCCAAAAAACCCAAAAAGAAATAAAAAGAAACAAAAAAGACATGAAATGGCACAAAAAGACACAAAAAAGGCATAAAAAGGCACAGAAAGGCAAAAAAGGCACAAAAAGACATTAAATGACACATTAAAAGACATTAAAAGGCACAAAAAAGCACAAAAAGACAAGAAAAGGCACAAAAAGAGAAGAAAAGGCACAAGAAAGGCAGAAAAAGGAATAAAAAGTCATAAAAACCACACAAAAAGACACATTAAAAGACACAAAAAGGCACAAAAAGACAGAAAAAGACCAAAAAAGGCATAAAAAGGCACAAAAAAGACATAGAAAAGGTATAAAAAGGCACAAAACTACACAAAAAAGGTACAAAAAGACACATTAAATGACATATTAAATGACACATTAAAAGGTACCAAAAAAGGCCCAAAAAGGCACAAAAAAGGTATTAAAAGGAATAAAAAGGTACAGAAACCACATAAAAAGACACATTAAAAGACATTAAAAGACACAAAAAGACACAAAAAGACACAAAAAAAGGCAAAAAAGGGCACAAAAAAGGCATAAAAAGGTAGAAAAAGGCAAAAAAGGGCACAAAAAAACACACAAAAAGACATTAAAAGACATTAACAGACACATAAAAAGACACAAAAAGGCATCATAAGACCCAAAAAGACACCAAAAGACACAAAAAGACCCAAGAAGATCCCAGAAGACCCAAAAAGAAACAAAAAAGACACAAAAAAGGCATAAAAAGTCACATTAAATTACACATTAAAAGACATTAAAAGGCACAAAAATGCACAAAAAAGCACAAAAAGGCAAAAAAGGACACAAAAACACAGAAAAAAGGCACAAAAAAGACAGAAAAAGACACATTAAATGACACTAAAAGGCACAAAAAGACACAAAAAAGACTCAAAAAAGGCTGAGAAAGACACAAAAAACCCCACAAAGGCACAAAACAATATAAAAATGGCAGAAAAAGGCACAAAAAGACTCCAAATGACACCAAAAGACACCAAAACACATTAAAATACACAAAAGAGACACCAAAAGACCCAAAAAGACCCAAAAAGAAACAAAAAAGACCCAAAAAGCAACAAAAAAGACATAAAAAGGCGCAAAAAAATGGCACAAAAAGGCACAAAAAAGATTCAAAAAGACCAAAAAAGACACAAAAATGCACAAAAAGACACAAAAAGACACTTCCCTGCTCCCCCATCCCATTGGAACCACCCGGATTTAGGACACTCTCCAATTTCCAAGGGGTTCTTAAACATTCCCCTGAATCCAAGGAGGATTTTGGAATTAATTCCCAAAGAATCCCAAAGCGACTCCTGCCGGTTTGCCCCATTCCGTTGGTTCCCTGATCCCAAAAGGGAAGGAATTCCCACCGGGGGAAATTCCAATCCCAAGCCAAGGCTGGAAAAGCTGCTCCATGGATGGGATCGACGGGATCCGTTTGGATCCAAGCTGGGAATTGCAGAGTCGGGAGCTGGACGAGCACCTGGGAAAGGGAGGAGCAATTCCAAGCTCGGATCCCAAAATCCCGTTGGACGGGACAAACAGGAAACCAGTCCAGCAGGAACCACATCCATGGGGTTGATCCAGCTTTTCCACCCACATTCCAGGGCCTGTTCCACCCTCAGCCTGGACACTCCCCAGCTCTCCCCTGGGATCCCAGGAATGGGATGTTGTTCCTGAACTTCCGTTCCCGGCGCCATTCCCGCCCCGCTCTGCTCCCGGGGTCTCCCGGGAACATCCCCCCAACTTCCCTCCCGCTTGTCCTGAGGGAAATCCAACCCCTATCCACACATAGAATTCCTCAAGAAGCTGGGGCTGCCCAATGCCTGGAATGTTCAAGGACAACCTGGACAGGGCTTGGAGCAACCTGGGATAGTGGGAGGTGTCCCTGCCCATGGCAGGGGGGCGGAATTCCATGAGCTTTCCACTCCCTTCCAACCCAAACCATTCCAGGATTGGAAATCAGAAGGAGGAACCACCCAACTCTCCCAGGGACAAATCCAAAAGCTCCTGAAAAATTCCTTTCACGCACACACCAGGAGACAGGGACAAGCAGGACAAGGGAGCCAAGCTTGGAATTCCAGAGCTTGAGTTGGGATACAGGGAAATAAATTGGTTTTTAAGGTCCCTCCCAACCCCTTCCAACTCTGCTCCTGGGAACATCCCACCAACTTCCCTCCCGCTTGTCCGGAGGGAAATCCAACCCATATCCACACTTTGCCCACAGGGAAATCCAAACCTTTCTCCACCCTTCTTGATTTGCCAAAACCAGGAGCACGACCACATTTTCCTACTTTCTTCATTTTCATCCCTATCCAAGGGGAAAAATCCAAACCTTTTCAGTCTGGGAACGTTCCCTTCAATCAGGGATTCCAAATCCAAGCTGATATCCCTGGAACTGGCACTCCCTCCATTCCCTGGAATCTCCTGAGCTTCCAGGGATCTGCTCATCCCAGGCTCTCAGTGCTCCTTTAAAAAGGAGTTTTTCAGGAGAAGGATTTCTTTAAGGAGAAGGATTTCTTTAAGGAGAAGGATTTCTTTAAGGAGAAGGATTTCTTTAAGGAGCAGTTTGGGAAGCGGGAATCCTAAATTTATCCCAGAGGATGGTTTTTGGGACACGGAAGGGCTGTGATCCCAATCCCACACGTCACCATTATCCATGGAAAACAAACTCGTGTTGTATCCAACTCCTCTGGTCTGGGAGATCATGGAAGAGCATCCACAGTGCCCAACTTATTCCCCCTTCTCCAGCTTCTCCCAGGCCCCAGATCCAAAATCCTCTTCCCAGAGTTCCCAAATCCCTCCAAACAAACATGCGGAGAGAAAATTCCTTCAGCTTCTCCTCCCTGTCCTGAACCACAAAATTCCTGTCTTTTCATAGAATCATGGAATGGTTTGGGTGGGAAGGGAGCAGAAAGACCATGGAATTCCAACCCTCCTTCCATGGGCAGGGACATCTCCCGTTATCCCAGGTTGCTCCAACCTGGCCTTGGACAATTCCAGGGATGGGACAGCCACAGCTTCTCTGGGAATTCCAGCCAGTCCCTCCCCACCCTCCCAGCCAAGAATTCCTTCCCAATATCCCATCTAACCCTCTGGCAGTGGGAAGTCATTCCCTGTTATCCTGTCGCTCCAAGGCCTTGTCCCAAGTCCCTCATCCAGGAAAATACAACATCCCAGAGCAGTGACTGGAATGGAAAATAACTGTAATCCCAAAATACCTCTGGAGACACATCAGAATCCAAATCCCTTTCCCAGCAATTCCCGCTGGCACACAGGGAAAACGTGCTCCACATCCATCCAAAACAACCACATTCCAGGTGGGAGAAGCCTCCTATCCACAAAATTTTCCCTACGGAACAGCCGAACCCAACCCGGAGCTGCAAACGTTCCCGACAACATTCCACGCCCATGGAACGTCAGAGCGGCTCTCTAACACCACAGTGAGAATTCCCAACCCAAGGCAGCCGGATAGGGATGCAAATTCCCACTTCCCAAACAAATGGACTCGTTATCCCTCTAATTATTGCAGGTTTAAGTGAATGAAATCCAAAATGGGACATAGAAATGGGATACAGGGAAGAGATTATGGATTCCTGCCTCTGCCAACCGCTTCCCTCCTGGAATACCATCCTATTGGACACCTGAAAGTCCAGGAAAACCACAGGAAAAGTAAGGAACAGCCTGAAAATTCCTTTGTCTGGAGACGCCAAAGCCCAGGACGGATCTGGGAGAAGGGAGGAGTCAAACTTCTCCTCGGCGTTTGCTCCAGGCCCAACAACACATTCCCAAATCCAAGAGCCTTGGAAGCACTTCGGGGAGCCTTTGGAACGCCTGTTCCTACCTTCCTTGGTGGCCCCCTGTGGATTCCTGGCGGCCGGAATCCTGCGGAGCCTGTGCCTGGAGACCTGGACCAGGATCCTGGGAGAGGAGCGTTTCAGAGTCGCCGAAGGTTTTCCCCGCGTGGAATTTTTCCTCCGGAGGTGGAAGCGGCTCTTGAGGGCGGCACCGGGCAAGACGTTCTTCTTCTCCGTCGGGAAACTGGGAATGGGAAGGGTCACACGGTTAGGAAGGAGGGGAAAGGTGAGCAAAACACTCCTTCTCCAGAGCTCCAGGGAAAAGAGACACCGGAATCCCATCGCGCGGCTCCTCTGGACAAGGGAGAGAAGCTCTGAGGGGAAAATTCCAAGTAAATTGGGAAATGGGAGGAATTTCTGGCAAAGAACAGCCGGAGAAGGAGGGATTTGAGAGTCAAACTCAGGTGTTGCTTTTTGACCAATGGATGTGAGGAATGGAATTGTGGAATCGGGGAATTGCGGAATCATTTCGGTTAGAAAAGAGCGCTGAGATCAAGTCCAATCATTCCCACACCCAGTGTCCTTCTCCAGAGCTCCAGGGAAAAGAGGAGACACCGGAATCCCATCATGCAGCCCCTCCGGACAAGGGAGAGAAGCTCTGAGGGGAAAATTCCAAGGAAATTGGGAAATGGGAGGAATTTCTGGCAAAGAACAGTCAGAGAAGGAGGGATTTGAGAGCCAAACTCACACGTTGCCTTTGGACCAATGGATGTGAGGGATGGAATTGGGGAATCGGGGAATTGCGGAATCATTTCGGTTGGAAAAGAGTGCTGAGATCAAGTCCAATCATTCCCACACCCAGTGTCCTTCTCCAGAGCTCCAGGGAAAAGAGGAGACACCGGAATCCCATCATGCAGCCCCTCCGGACAAGGGAGAGAAGCTCTGAGGGGAAAATTCCAAGGAAATTGGGAAATGGGAGGAATTTCTGGCAAAAAACAGCTGGAGAAGTAGGGATTTGAGAGCCAAACTCACACGTTGCCTTTGGACCTACGGATGTGAGGGATGGAATCGTGGAATCGGGGAATTGTGGAATCATTTCGGTTGGAAAAGAGCTCTGAGATCAAGTCCAATCATTCCCACAGCATTCCAAGGCCACCCCTGATCCATGTCCCTAAGTGTCACATCCACAGGGATGTTCAATCCCTCCAGGGCAGCCTCTGCCAGTGCCTGATCACCCTTTCCAGGAAGGAATTTTTCCCAATATCCCACTAAACCTCCTCTGGCTTGGCTTGAGGTCGTTTCCTCTCATCTCATTCCTTGTTGCCTGGGAATGATCCCAAATCCCACCCGGCTCCCCCCTCCTGTCAGGGAATTATAAGGAGCAGGAAGGACCCCTGATCCCCCTTTTCTCCAGGATGAGTCCCCCCAGTTCCCTCAGCTGTTCCTGCTGCTCCAGACCCTTTTCCAGCTCCGTTCCTTTCCCTCGACACGCTCCAATCCCTCAAGATCCTGGACCTGGGAACCCCAAAATCCCAGGATTTCGGGGGCCTCCTCAGTGCCCAGCACAGGGGGATGATCCAGGATCCCTCCCCTGGTCCTGCTGGACTTGAGCAAGATGGAGGGAGTCTCCAACTGCCAAAAAATCCAAACATTCCCAGTTTTTCCAGGCACGTTGCTCCAGAGTGATTTTCCCAGCACAGACCACCCACAGCCAGTTTTCCCAGCAAAACAAGGGAAAGGCAAGGATGGAAACCCCTGGGAAAACACTGAGTAGAGGAGCTGGAAAACAGGAGCAGGAATCCAGGCACCAGATTCCCAATCCATTCCATGGGTTACTGCGTCACCTGGAGCAGTTTTCCAGGTGGAAAGAACACAGGCAGGAAAATACCGTGGATGGTGCTTCTTCCTGGAATGCTGAGCTCATCTCCCATTCCTGCTCCATCCCAGGGCTTTACAGGGACAGACAACGATCCAAGACACTTCTCCTGTTTTTCCCAAGCTCCAAAATTTTATGGGAATGGGAAAATAAATTGGAAAATAAATCCAACAAAATGCAGCTTCCTGCACTGAGAGAGGAGGTGTCGGAGACCTCAGGGAATCACAGGATCCAACTGTGGATTCCCAACAGCAGCAGGATGTGGAGCTGCTGGAGCGAGTCCAGAGGAGGCCATGGAGATGCTCCAAGGGCTGGAGACAGGTTGGGAGAGCTGGGAATATCCAGCCTGGAGAAGGAAAGGATCCAGGGAGATCTTGGAGCCCCTTCCAGGGCCTAAAGGGGTTCCAGGAGAGCTGGAGAGGGACTTGGGACAAGGGATGGAGGGACAGGACACGGGGAATGGCTTCTCAGGGTTAGATGGGATATTGGGAAGGAATTCCTGACTGTACAGATGGTGAGGGGCTGGGCTGGAATTCCCAGAGAAGTTGTGGCTGCCCCTGAATCCCTGTAAGTGTCCAAGGCCAGGTTGGAGCAACCTGGGCTAGTGGGAGGTGTCCCTGCCCATGGCAGGGGGTTGGAATTCCATGATCTTTCCATCCCTTCCAACCCAAACCATTCCAGGATTCCATGGAATGTTCCCCCCTCAGTTTAGGGGAAGGTTTTCCAGCCCTTCGAGAAGCCACTGTGAGAAGTTCGGGATCTTATTTTCATACCTGGGTTGGAATTCCAAGTGGAATTCTTGGAGGAGAAAACTTTCTCCAGCCTGCCCAAGGTTTGGAAAAGAGACATCCTGTGGGATGTGGAAATTGGGGAACTGAGAAATGTTATCCTGCATTTTGCAACTATTTTCCTTTCCCGAGCCGGGGGGATTTGTTGGGAAGGGACAGCTTTATTTTAGGACGAGAGGGAACGGCCTCAAGTTGTGCCAGGAGAGGGTCAGGTGGGATATTGGGAAAATTCCTTCCTGGAGAGGGTTGTAAAGCATTGGGAGAGGCTGCCTGGAGTCACCATTCCTGAGGGGAATTATCCCTGTGGATGTGGCACTGGAGGACGTGGATCAGGGGTGGCCTTGGAAGCGCTGTGGGAATGTCGGACTCCGTGGGCTCCGAGGGGTTTTCCAACCTCAACGATCCTGGGTTTGTGTTTGGGAATGGCAGGAGGGGCAGGACACAGGGAATGGCTTCCCAGGGTCAGATGGGATATTGGGAAGGAATTCTTCCCCAGGAGGGTGGGGAGGGGCTGAGATGGAATTCCCAGAGAAGCTGTGGCTGCCCCATCCCTGGAAGTGTCCAAGGTCGGGTTGGAGCAACCTGGGATAGTGGGAGGTGTCGGGGGTGGAATTCCACGATCTTTAAGCTCCCTTCCCACCCAAAGCATTCCATGATTCTATAAACATAAATTCTATAAAACACATAAATTCTAAATACATAAATCTTAAAATTTGTCGGAATTCCACAGCCGCAACTCCCACGAAACCCACGGACGCGAAATCCAACCGGCATTTTCCGGAAAAACCCCCCCGGACTCACCCCACGTTCCCTTTCCTCTTGATGATCTTGGTCCGACTCTTCACTTTATAGCTGGACAACGGGGCCTCTCCAAAGGATTTCCCCGCTCCGAGACCCGCGGAAGCGGCGCCCGGAGCCGCGGGAGCGCTTCCGGGACACGGAACGTCGGGAGGCTTCCTGTGATCCTCACACCTCCAGCAGAATGCCGACTTGGAAGTGGAAGGCAGGGTTGGCAGGCTGGAGGCTTTCCACTTGTATTTGCTGGGAGAGACCCCCCCCAGCTTGGATTGCAATCCCGATTTTTTTGTTTTCGCTCCCAAATCCGCCCTGGGGGATGGTTTGGCTCCTCTTTCCGTCCCCCCGAGGCCTTTCCTGGAATTCTCAGCTCGGGGGCTCCCCCACCTCCTCACCAGTCGGCAGCTTTTCCCGGGATTTGCCACCCAGGTGTAGTTGTTCTTGTGGAATTTCGGGGCTTTGCTGGAGACGGGAGACTTGGGAATGACGGGAAATCTGCTCTTCCCTGGAGTCACCCCAAGCTGCGCGGGCGGAGAGGGCACCTTGGCATTCCCAAAGGGTTTAGGGAGCAGGGAAGTGTCCTTGGCATTCCCAAAGGGTTTGGGGAGCAGGGAAGCATCCTTGGCATTCCCAAAGGGTTTGGGGAGCACGGAAGCATCCTTGGCATTCCCAAAGGGTTTGGGGAGCACGGAAGCGTCCTTGGCATTCCCAAAGGGTTTGGGGAGCAGGGAAGCATCCTTGGCATTCCCAAAGGGTTTGGGGAGCAGGGAAGCGTCCTTGACTTCCTCACAGCTCTGTCCCGGAGACGGTGGCTCCGCTTTGATCCGTCCCGAATTCCCAGTCAGCTCTCGACCCGGAAATTCCAAAGGCTCCTGCGGCTCCGATTTCAGCGTCACGGCGCTTTCGCTGCCGCTTCCAGAGGGGGAAAAGCTGCTTCCAGCCACGCTTCCAGGCAGACACACGGTCCTGGACGTGGAACTAAAGGATATGGACAGGGAAGGTCTTCTCTCTTCCGGGTACGGAGATTCCGGGATACTTTTCCCATCGCCCGAAGGAGCCACCGCCGCTTCCCGCCCAGAAAACTCCCCGGAAGCTCCCGCGTCTCCAGCCCTCTGTGGCACTTGGATGCCCACAACGATGTTCCCATCCGTGGTGAAATCCACGTGTCTCTCCGGCGACGATTCCGGAGGCTCCGGAGCCGGGTTGTCCCCGTAGCTCCCGAAAACCCGGGATGTGCCGGAAGCGCTTCCAACCTCGGAGGCCGATCCCGGCAACCGGTTGTCCAGGGAGTATTTCTTCCTCCAGGAGTGAGTCTGGCGCGGGTGGAAATTCCTGGGAGCTTGGAAATTCCTGGAAAACGCTCCCCTCTGGCTGTAGGCGGCGCTCCGGGGGTTGTTCCACCTGGGAGGTGCCACCGGAAGTGGCCGCGGAGCATCCCCATGGATGTTCCTGTGGCTGTTGATGAGACCTGGGAAGGAGGAGACAGAGGGTTGTGAATCCCTTGATCCCGCGGGAATTCGGGAGCCGGAATCGCGACAGGTTCCCATTTTGGTTTGGATAAGCCAAAGGAAAAGTCATGGAATCGTGGAATGGTTTGGGTGGGAAGGGAGCGGAAAGATCACGGAATTCCAACGCCTTCCATGGGCAGGGACATCTCCCACTATCCCGGGTTGCTCCAACCTCCCCTTGGACACTCTCAGGGATGGGGCAGCCACAACTTCTCTGGGAATTCCAGTCCAGTCCCTCCCCACCCTCCCAGGGAAGAATTCCTTCCCAATATCCCATCTAACCCTCTGGCAGTGGGAAGCCATTCCCTGTGTCCTGGTAAACCAGGAAAACCAAAGCCCTTTTTCGTCCCTGGAATGGGCAGACGATGATTTGGGTTGGAATCTTGAAGGTCATGGAATTCCCCCCATTTTCCACAGGTAGGGACACCTCCCACTATTCCAGGTTGCTCCAACCCGACCTTGGACACTTCCAGGGATCCAGGGGCAGCCACAGCTTCTCTGGGAATGCCATCCCAGCCCCTCCCCACCCTCCCAGCCAAGAATTCCCTCCCAATATCCCATCTAACCCTGGGAAGCCATTCCCTGTGTCCCATCCCTCCCGCCATTCCCAAACACAAACCCGGGATCGTTGAGGTTGGAAAACCCCTCGGAGCCCACGGAGTTTAACATTCCCACAGCGCTTCCAAGGCCGCCCCTGATCCACGTCCTCCAGTGCCACATCCACAGGGATAATTCCCCTCAGGAATGGTGACTCCAGGCAGCCTCTCCCAATGCTTTACAACCCTCTCCAGGAAGGAATTTTCCCAATATCCCACCCGACCCTCCCCTGGCACAACTTGAGGCCGTTCCCTCTCGTCCTGTCCCTCGTTCCCTGGGAGTGATCCCAAATCCCATCTGGCTCCTCCCTCCTGTCAGGGAATTGTAGGGAGTGAGAAGGTCCCCCCAATCCCTCTTCTTCCTCCAGGATGAGCCCCTCCAGCTCCCTCAGCCATTCCTGGTGCTCCAGCCCCTTCCCAGCTCCGTTCCCTTCAAGGAAAAACTCCAAGACTTCGCTGCTGAATCCCTCTGGAATCCACCACCCCTTCCCAGCGCTTTGATCCACTAAAAAAACCCCCACTTGGATCATAAATCCCTGTTCATTCCGGAGGTTCTGCCTTTGTTTGGCCTCAGTGTTGAGAAAACCTTTCCCAGGAGTGATTCCCAAAGGATTTTGGAGCCTGGCACTTCAGGCAGGGAAGTTTTTCCTCCTCTTCCGGAGCTGCCGGAGGAGCAGAGTCAGCACATTCCTCCTGGAAAAGCCAAGGACTCTGTTTTCCTGCCTCTCCTCCCTCCCCCACGTGGGAGCTCCGGGAGGGAGGTGATTCCCAAATCCTGAGGAGGGGAAGTTGGGGCCTCACAAAGGAGGAAAAAAATTAATTGGAGGGATAAAAATAGAAGGAATCGGTGCTAAAAAAAATAATCCCGGTGCTCTGCAGAGCTTGGGAAGAGCACATGGATCCACTGATCCCATGGATCCTCTGATCCCATGGTTCCACCCCTTCCATGCTGAGGATGAAGGGATGGAGGGCCAGGGGCACAGGGAACACTCCCTTCCCAAAGCCAGGGGGATCCCAGATCCTTCAGGGAGCAGCAGGGTGGGAATTCCAACCCCCCCCAGCGCTCCGTGGGCTCTGCTCCCTTTCCCCCTTCTCCCAGAACTCCTGGATCCTCTTCCTTCCCTTTCCCCTTCTCCCAATACTCCTGGATCTTCTCCCTTTCCCCCTTCTCCCAGAACTCCCAGATCCTTTCCCTTCCCTTTCCCCTTTCTCCCAACACTCTTGGATCTTCTCCCTCTTCTCCCAGAACTCCCAGATCCTTTCCCTTCCCTTTCCCCTTCTCCCAAAACCCCTGGATCCTCTCCCTTTCCCCCTTCTCCCAGAATTCCTGGATCAACTTCCTTCCCTTTCCCTCTTCTCCCAATACTCCTGGATCTTCTCCCTTTCCCCCTTCTCCCAGAACTCCCAGATCCTTTCCCTTCCCTTTCCCCTTTCTCCCAACACTCTTGGATCTTCTCCCTCTTCTCCCAGAACTCCCAGATCCTTTCCCTTTCCTTTCCCCCTTCTCCCAAAACCCCTGGATCTTCTCCCTTTCCCCCTTCTCCCAGAACTCCTGGATCCTATTCCTTCCCTTTCCCTCTTCTCCCAACACTCCTGGATCCTCTCCATTTCCCCCTTCTCCCAGAACTCCTGGATCTTCTTCCTTCCCTTTCCCCTTCTCCCAACACTCCTGGAACCTCTCCCTTCTCCTCACTCCTTCTCCCAGAACTCCTGGGTCCTTTCCCATCTTCTCCCAGCATTCCTGGTTCACTTCCCTCTTCTCCCAACACTCCTGGATCCTCTCCCTTCTGCTTCTCCCTTCTCCCAACATTCCTGGTCACTTCCCTCTTCTCCCAGCACTCCCAGATCTTCTCCCTCCCCTTTCCCCCTTCTCCCAGCACTCCTGGATCCTCTCCCTTTCCCTCACTCCTTCTCCCAGAACTCCTGAGTCCTTTCCCACCTTCTCCCGGCATTCCTGGTTCACTTCCCCAGTCTCCTAGAACTCCTGGATCCTCTCCCTTTTCCTCCTTCTCCCAGAACTCCTGGATCACTTCCCCTTTTCCCCCAGCACTCCTGGATCACTTCCCCTTTTCCCCCAGCACTCCTGGATCCTCTTCCTTCACCTTCCCCTTCTCCCTTTTCCCACCACTCCCAGATCCTCTCCCTTCCCTTCACCCCTTCTCCCGGCATTCCTGGGTCACTTCCCTCTTCTCCCAGAACTCCTGGATCCTCCCCCTTCCCCCCTCTCCCAGCACTCCTGAGTCCTTTCCCATCTTCTCCCAGTGCTCCTGGATCCTCTCCCCTTTTCCCCCAGCACTCCTGGATCCTCTCCCTTCCCCGCTTCTCCCGGCATTCCTGGATCCCTTCCCCCTTTTCCCACCACTCCTGGCTCCCCTCCCTCTCCACTTCCATCACCCTCTGGGCGCTGCCCAGCCCTTCCCCTTCCCAATCTGGGAATCTGGGATCCTCTCCGGTTCCTCCCTAATTCCCCGTTCCTCCCGCAGGACTCGGATCCATTCCCGGCTATTCCCGGCATTCCCATACCTTGGAGCGCCCAGATTTCCCGGCACGGCCGTTCCCATCCCCGGTATTCCCGGTATTCCCATACCTTGGAGCGCTCAGATTTCCCGGCACAGCCGTTCCCATCCCCGGTATTCCCGACTATTCCCGGTATTCCCATACCCTGGAGAGCTCGAATTTCCCGGCACAGCCGCTCCCATCCCCGGTATTCCCGACTATTCCCGGTATTCCCATACCCTGGAGCGCTCGGATTTCCCGGCACAGCCGTTCCGCCATCCCCGGTATTCCCGGTATTCCCATATCCTGGAGCGCTCGGATTTCCCGGCACAGCCATTCCCATCCCCGGTATTCCCGGTATTCCCATACCTTGGAGCGCTCGGATTTCCCGGCACAGCCGTTCCCGTTCCGCCATCCCGGTACCGCTCCCCGTCGTGACGTCATCAACCGGCGCCGCCCCGAGGCCACGTGACCACCTCGAGAGCGATCACGTGGCGCGCGCGGCCGTTGCCCGGCAACGGCGCCGGGACGGCGCGGCCTAAGTCGGGCCTAGGCCTGGGCCTAGGCCTGAGCCTGGGCCTGAGCCCGAGCCTAAGCCTGAGCCCGAGCCCAGCACAGCCCGGGCCAACTGTCCTTTGTGCCCATCTCAGCCTGGTCACCCCGATCGCAGTCTCTGTTCCCAACCCAGCCCGGTCTAACTGTGCCCAGACCTTGTTCCTTCCACAACCCCATCCAGCCTCTCCCATGTTCCCAGCCCAGCCTGGTCCAGCTCTCACCTGTGGGAAAAATTCCTCTTTTAAATTTAGAAAGACGGCGTAAACTCATGAAACAAAAGAAAGAATTCATTCAGCATGCTGGGTCTAGTCTCACACCGAGTTTCTCAGGGAGAAAAGCCCCTTTGGATTTAAATTCCATACATTTCATAGTTTCGCAAAATCTCACCCTTTTCAGATAAGTTTAATATACTCATTTTTGCCTAAAAAAATCAGAAGGAAGGGAAAGCCTCTTTTTCAGAGAAAAAAAACCTTTCTAGGCAAAACCGAATATATGAAACTTATCTGAAAAATGGTGGGATTTTGAAAAACTATAAAATATATGAGTTGTATGCCCAAGTGGTCTTTTCTCCCTGAAAACTTGGTGTGAGACCAGACCCAGCACGCTGAATAAATCCTTTGTTTCGTGATTTTATGCTGTCTTTCTAAATGTAAAAGAATTTTTCTTACACCTGTCCCCCTCCCACCCTGGTCCAGCTGCCCCCATTCCCTGTCCCCAGCCCAACCTGGTCCAGGTGTCCCCATCTCCCAGTGATCTGGAGCATTTCTTCCATGACTGTTATCCCAAAAAAAGGTCAGAGGGCCAGAGGCAAATCCACACAATGAGCCGGAATATTGGATTTATTTACAGCCCTGAACAGAAAGAAGGGGACTGGATTTCCTTCTTCTGGCCTCAGTTGTTTCTCCAAGTGTCCTCCAAATAATGGAGACTGGGAGAGCTGGGAATGTCCAGCCTGGAAAAGGGAAGCTCCAGGGAAACCCTGGAGCCCCTTACAGGGCCTAAAGGGGCCCCAAGAGAGCTGGAGAGGGACTTGGGACAAGGGATGGAGGGACAGGACACAGGGAATGCCTTCCCACTGCCAGAGGGTAAGATGGAATATTGGGAAGGAATTCTTGGCTGGGAGAGTGGTGAGAGGAAAAGGAGAAGGAGAAGGAAAAAGGAGAAGGAAAAAGGAGAAGAAGGAGAAGGAAAAACAAGAAGGAGAAGGAAAGGAGAAGGAGGAGGAGAATGAGAAGGAAGAAGGAGAAGGAAAAAAAGGAGAAGGAAAAAGGAGAAGGAGGCGAATGAGAAGGAAGAAGGAGAAGGAGAAGGAAAAAGAGGAGAAGGAAAAAGGAGAAGGAGGAGGAGAATGAGAAGGAAGAAGGAAGAAGGAGAAGGAAAAAGGAAAATGAGAAGGAAAAAGGAGAAGGAAAAAGAAAAAGGAGAAGGAAAAGGGAGAAGGAGAAGGAGAAGGAAAAAGAAAAAGGAGAAGGAAAAGGGAGAAGGAGAAGGAAAAAGAAAAAGGAGAAGGAAAAGGGAGAAAAAGGAAAAAGGAGGAGGAGAAGGAGGGGGAGAAGAAAAAAGGAGAAGGAAAAGGGAGAAGGAGAAGGAAAAAGGAGAAGAAGGAGGAGAAGGATCCCATCCCATGAATCCAAGCCCTGGCCGGTGCTGGCCCAGGAGGGAACTGGTCCCTCAGCTCCAGACATTTTTATTCCCAATCCTCCTGGAAAAGGGCACAGGGAACGACCCCTGACCCTGGGCCCGCTCCGGTGACGTGTTTGAAACCTTCACTCTTCGGATTTTCCACTTCCCTCGGGATTCTCACCAGTTTTCCCACATCTCCCTGACGTGTCTCCCTGGAATCTTGGCACAACGATCCAACCGAGACTCGAGTGCTGGGCTGGAATTCCCAGAGAAGCTGTGGCTGCCCCATCCCTGGAAGTGTCCAAAGCCAGGTTGGAGCAACCTGGGAAAGTGGGAGGTGTCCCTGCCCCTGGCAGGGGGTTGGAATTCCATGATTTTTAAGCTCCCTTCCCACCCAAAGCATCCCATGATTCCATGAATGACCCCATCAGCTCCTGGAAATGGGAATGTGGTTTTATTTCCCAGATTTTTTTTTTTTTAATTTAATTAAAATTCCAAAGTGTCGGCGTGGGGAAGGAAGAATTCCTGCTGGACCAGGAATGGAGGAAAAGGGGCTGGAAAGCCAAAAATAAGGATTATTTTACCATCGTGGCAACCTGGGCTCTCCTTTTCCTTCTCCACAGATCCCAGGGGAAATCTGGGAATCTCTGCCCTGAGCCAGGATGCTCCTCTCCATTCCCTGGAGAAGATCCAGCTTTTCCTCCTCTGGATCCCCCCATCCCAAAGCTCTCCTGATGGGATGAATGTTCCAGGATGATCCCAAGTGGTCCAAGACCCTCCAATGCTGCTTTATCCCAAAGTTTGCTTTTCCTGCTTCCAGATTTCTGTGCAAATTGGGAAAGGAGCTTTTTCCTGCTTCCATATTTTGGTATGAATTGGGAAAACTGTTTTTCCTGGTTCCATATTTTGGGATAAATTGGGAAAGGAGTTTTTCCTGGTTCCATATTTTGGTATAAATTGGGAAAAAAAAGCTTTTCCTGCTTCCATATTTTGGTATAAATTGGGAAAACAGCTTTTCCTGCTTCCACATTTCTGTGTAAATTGGGAAAACAGTTTTTCCTGGTTCCATATTTGGGTGAAAATTGGGAAAACACTTTTTCCTTGTTCCATATTTTGGAGAAAATTGGGAAAACAGCTTTTCCTTGTTCCATATTTCTGTGTAAATTAAGAGAACAGTTTTTCCTGCTTCCATATTTGGGTGTAAATTGGGAAAAGAGCTTTTCCTGCTTCCATATTTGGGTGTAAATTGGGAAAACAGCTTTTCCCAAGGCTGGATTTTGTGGGAGTGGTGGATCCAAGGCTTCCCTGGCTTCAAACTGAGCTTTCCCTCAGGCTGTGCTGAATTAATTGGAATTCCAGTCTCGAAGCTGCAAAGTCGTGGTGGTGAAAAAGAAAAAAAAAAAGAAGAAAAAAAATCCTTCAGGAATTTCTTTTCCAAGTCATTTCCTTCTTCCCTGAGGGAATAAAGCCCCGAAACAAAGAGCAGCAGAACCTCAAGTCTGCAAAGGAGATCAAAATCTTATTATCCTCTTATTATCCTCCCGTGATGCCCTAAAACTGCCAAAAAAACCCCCCAAATCCTCTATTTTTTCCAAGTTCTGGATGTGTGGGAACAGGCTGGGAATGAGGAGGGCAGAGATGACAGATCTCCTCCCTTTGGGATCAGCTCCAACTGATCCCAAATCCCACCCAGAGTTTCACAACGGCTTTAAATTCCCGGGAATTGCCAAGAGGATCCCCCTCCACTTCCAGCTGCTCCTTCCCTCCCTTTTCCTGGCACAAGGAATCTGGTGCTTGGCAGGAATGAGCTGCTCTGAATTCCAAGTAATTCAGCACAGCCCGAGGAAAAGCTCAGTTTGAAGCCAGGGAAGCCTTGGATCCAACATTCCCACAAAATCCAGCCTGGGGAAAAGCTGCTTTCCCAATTTACACCCAAATATGGAAGCAGGAAAAGCTGTTTTTCCCAATTTATACAGAAATATGGAATTAGGAAAAGTTGTTTTCCCAATTTACACCTAAATATGGAACAAGGAAAAAGTGTTTTCCAATTTTTTCCAAAATACGGAACCAGGAAAAGCTCTTTTCTTAGTTTATACACAAATATGGAAGCAGGAAAAGTTTTTTTCCCAATTTACCACAAAATATGGAACAAAGAAAAAGTGTTTTCCCAATTTTTTCCAAAATATGGAAGCAGGAAAAGCTCCTTTCCCAATTTTCTCCAAAATATGGAACCAGGAAAAACTCCTTTCCCAATTTACCACAAAATGTGGAAGCAGGAAAAGCTGTTTTCCCAATTTGCTCCAAAATATGGAAACAGGAAAAACTGTTTTCCCAATTTATACCAAAATATGGAATTAGGAAAAGTTTTTTTTCCCAATTTACACCTAAATATGGAACCAGCAAAAGCTGTTTTTCCCAATTTACACAGAAATATGGAACAAGGAAAAAGTGTTTTTCCAATTTTTTACAAAATATGGAACAAGGAAAAGCTATTTTCCCAATTTACCACAAAATATGGAACAAGGAAAAAGTGTTTTCCCAATTTTTTCCAAAATACGGAACCAGGAAAAGCTCTTTTCTTAGTTTACACCCAAATATGGAAGCAGGAAAAGCTGTTTTCCCAATTTTCACCCAAATATGGAACCAGGAAAAGCTGTTTTCCCAATTTACACCAAAATATGGAACCAGGAAAAGCTGTTTTTCCCAATTTATACCAAAATATGGAAGCAGGAAAAGCTGTTTTTCCCAATTTACACCTAAATATGGAACCAGGAAAAACTGTTTTCCCAATTTATACCAAAATATGGAACAAGGCAAAACAGTTTTCCCAATTTTCTCCAAAACATGGAAACAGGAAAAGCTCCTTTCCCAATTTGCACAGAAATCTGGGACCAGGAAAAGCAAACTTTGGGCTAAAGCAGCACTGGAGGGTCTTGGACCACTTGGGATCATCCTGGAACATTCATCCCATCAGGAGAGCTTTGGGATGGGGGGATCCAGAGGAGGAAAAGCTGGATCTTCTCCAGGGAATGGAGAGGAGCATCCTGGCTCAGGGCAGAGATTCCCAGATTTCCCCTGGGATCTGTGGAGAAGGAAAAGGAGAGCCCAGGTTGCCACAAGGTTAAAATAATCCTTAGTTTTGGCTTTCCAGCCTCTTTTCCTCCATTCCTGGTCCAGCAGGAATTCTTCCTTCCCCACGCCGACACTTTGGAATTTTAATTAAATTAAAAAAAAAAAAAAATCTGGGAAATAAAACCACATTCCCATTTCCAGGAGCTGATGGGGTCATTCATGGAATCATGGGATGCTTTGGGTGGGAAGGGAGCTTAAAAATCATGGAATTCCAACCCCCTGCCAGGGGCAGGGACACCTCCCACTTTCCCAGGTTGCTCCAACCTGGCTTTGGACACTTCCAGGGATGGGGCAGCCACAGCTTCTCTGGGAATTCCAGCCCAGCACTCGAGTCTCGGTTGGATCGTTGTGCCAAGATTCCAGGGAGACACGTCAGGGAGATGTGGGAAAACTGGTTAGAATCCCGAGGGAAGTGGAAAATCGGAAGTGTGAAGGTTTCAAACACGTCACCGGAGCGGGCCCAGGGTCAGGGGTCGTTCCCTGTGCCCTTTTCCTGGAGGATTGGGAAGAAAAATGTCTGGAGCTGAGGGACCAGTTCCCTCCTGGGCCAGCACCGGCCAGGGCTTGGATTCAAGGGATGGGATCCTTCTCCTCCTCCTTCTCCTTTTTCCTTCTCCTTCTCCTTCTCCTTTTCCCTTCTCCTTTTTCCTTCTCCTCCTTTCTCCTGTTTTCTCCTTCTCCTTTTTCCTTCTCTTTTTTCCTTCTCCTTCTCCCTTTTCCTTCTTCCTTCTCCTTTTCCTTCTCCTTTTTCCTTCTCCTCCTTTCTCCTGTTTTCTCCTCCTCCTTTTTCCTTCTCTTTTTTCCTTCTCCTTCTCCCTTTTCCTTCTTCCTTCTCCTTTTCCTTCTCCTTTTTCCTTCTCCTCCTTTCTCCTGTTTTCTCCTCCTCCTTTTTCCTTCTCTTTTTTCCTTCTCCTTCTCCCTTTTCCTTCTTCCTTCTCCTTTTCCTTCTCCTTTTTCCTTCTCCTCCTTTCTCCTGTTTTCTCCTCCTCCTTTTTCCTTCTCTTTTTTCCTTCTCCTTCTCCCTTTTCCTTCTTCCTTCTCCTTTTCCTTCTCCTTTTTCCTTCTCCTCCTTTCTCCTGTTTTCTCCTCCTCCTTTTTCCTTCTCTTTTTTCCTTCTCCTTCTCCCTTTTCCTTCTTCCTTCTCCTTTTCCTTCTCCTTTTTCCTTCTCCTTTTTTCTCTCCTCCTTTTTCCTTCTCCTCCTCCTTTTTCCTTTTTCCTTCTCCTTTTTTCTCTCCTCCTTTTTCCTTCTCCTCCTCCTTTTTCCTTTTTCCTTCTCCTTTTTTCTCTCCTCCTTTTTCCTTCTCCTCCTCCTTTTTCCTTTTTCCTTCTCCTCCTTTTTCCTTCTCCTTTTCCTTTTCCTTCTCCTCCTTTCTCCTCCTCCTTTTTCCTCCTCCTTTTTCCTCCTCCTTTTTCCTTCTCCTCCTCCTTCTCCTTTTCTCTCCTCCTTTTTCATTTTTCCTTCTCCTCCTTTTTCCTTCTCCTTTCTCCTTCTCCTTTTCCCTTCTCTTTCTCCTTTTTCCTTCTCCTTTTTCCTCCTCCTTCTTCCTTTTCCTTCTCCTTTCTCCTTCTCCCTTCTCCTTCTCCTTTTCCCTTCTCCTTTTCCTCTTTATTTTTCCTCCTCCCTTTTCTCTCCTCAACACTTCCAGGGATAGAGAATCCACAACTTCCCTGGGCAACCCCATCCAGCATCTTCCCACCCTTATCCTAAGGAATTTCCTCTTTATGTCCAACCTAAACCTTCCCCCTTCCCATTTAATTCCCTCCCCACCTCATCCCATCACTCCAGGCCCTCCTAAAAAGTCTTTCCCACATTCCCACAGGACATTCCCACAGGACATTCCCAGCCCCAGCTCCGAGAGCAGCTCAGCAACTAATTTATTCCTCCAGAAACTTCCTTCTTCTCCAAAAAGCTTTAACTGGAGGGGAACGGAAGTGCTTCCCAAGGACAAAAAAACTCCAGAATCCCAATTTTTGGCTGAGAACAGCAAGACTCCGGAGCGTGGGCTCAAGGGAAGGAGGTGTCTCTCGGGATAGATGGAAAACGGGGAGGAAAATGGGAGCAACAGGGAAAGAAAGTGCTGCAGGATCCTAAAGGAAAAGCTGTTCCCATTTATCGACTGGGAATTGGTTGGGAACCTCTTTTGTCTCCTCTGTGTTCAAATCCATTGGAGTTGGGATGGTTTGAGTTTCCATGGAAGCAGGAAGGACCAACCACGGAATATAATTTTTTTCTCAGCGGGAAAAGCAGCTCCACAGGGATTAATCCCAGGATATCCCAAGTCCTCTGCTCTGTGGGAAGAGGATCCTGGGGGTTAATGAACCCCCCAGCAAAATGGGAGTGAGGAGGTGTCAGAGACCACTGGGAATTGCAGGATCCAGCTCCAGAATTCCCAAAATCAGAAGGACATGGAGCTGCTGGAGCGAATCCAGAGGAGGCCACGGAGATGCTCCAAGGGCTGGAGCCCCTCTGCTCTGGAGCCAGGCTGGGAGAGTTGGGAATGTCCAGCCTGGAGAAGGGAAACTCCAGGGAAACCTTGGAGCCCCTTGCAGGGCCTAAAGGGGCTCCAGGAGAGCTGGAGAGGGACTGGGTACAAGGGATGAAGGGACAGCACCCAGGGAATGGCTTCCCAGGGTTAGATGGGATATTGGGAAGGAATTCTTGGCTGAGAGGGTGGGGAGGGACTGGACTGGAATTCCCAGAGAAGCTGTGGCTGCCCCATCCCTGGGAGTGTCCAAGGGCAGGTTGGAGCAACCTGGGATAGTGGAAGGTGTCCCTTCCATGGAATTCCATGATCTTTCTGCTCCCTCCCAACCCAAACTATTCCATGATTCTCTGAACGACCCCATCAGCTCCTGGAAATGGGAATGTGGCTTTTCCTTTCCCGTTTCCAAGGGATACAACCAACCCCCCACGAGACCACAAATATTTGCCCCCGTGAAAACATTCCCATGGATCCAGCTGCAGTTGGGAAGGAGAGAGGAACTTTGCTCCCCGACCACTTTGGACTTTTCCCCGCTTGGAAAGGTCGAGAAACAAATCCCTGCACTGACAGTGGTAAATATTTGGATTAGGAATGTGGGTTGGATGTTCAGCTGGACCGGCACCACTCGGCAGAGCTTTTCCTGGATTCCATGTTGATCCAGGGCTCTGGATCTGTCCCAGTTTAGTGCAGTTACAGCCCCAACATTCCCACCTTGCAGGACCTGGCGAATCCATGGGAGTCTCCAGTTCCTCCGCTCCTTCCAGGGATCCATAGGGAACTTTCCTTTGGGTTATCAGAGGTCACAGAGGAAATTAAACTTCCTTAATTCCTTCCAGAATCAATTTTTCCAGCTGCAGCTCCTCCTTGTTTATTGGCATCTCCCGATGGAACCATGACTCTTCCTTCCCAGCAGCTCCACGATGTCCTAACACCTCCTCTGACCTCCATGGAACAGTCATCCCAAAGTTTTCCAGAAGAATTTTGGGACACCGGTA
>NW_021939396.1:110762-111213 GCF_001715985.3 Manacus vitellinus | reverse complement strand
GGCTTCGCTCCGGAGATGCTCAAATTAAATTGGTGACACTGAAAACAGAATATTCCTTTTCCTCCCACAGGTTTTGGATGGACATCAGGGGCCAAACCCCAGTTCCCTGTGGAAAAACCACCTCCTATTCCGATGCTCCATCGGGAAGTTCAGTTCCCAGACGGAACAGGGGGCTCCCAAACGGGATTTGCCTGGACATGGAAAACCCAAACACAAGAAGGCACCACCTCTGCTGCTTCTGGCCTCGGCCCAAAGCTCCTTCAGCTCCAGAGGAGCGGGAAACCAGAAGGGAATTTGTGGATGAAGCAAGGAAAACAAAACCCCTTCCTGAGCTCGTTCTCACCCCGTGTGTCCCAGATTCTTTGGGAAAGGGGAGGTTTGCAGGCAGGCAGTGGAAAGGTGGGATCTCTCCCTGCTTCCCAGCCAGCCCAGACCCTCAGGAGGGTAAAAG
>NW_021939396.1:97667-109755 GCF_001715985.3 Manacus vitellinus | reverse complement strand
TCCTCCTCCTCCTCCTCCTCCTCCTCCTGGCCATCTCCAATCCCGGCCGCCGTCCTTAGAGGAAAAACCCAGGGCAAATCCCAAAAATCCCCGGGGAGGTCTCGGCCCTTCGGATCCGTCCCCTCCTGCATGAGCCACCCGCGTTCCCGGCGATGGCCCAGCGCTGAAGATGTCCATGGCCAGGCTCGGCAGCGTCAATGGATTCCTGGAGGACGGCAGGATGGAGGCGGGAGACATGGGCAGGATCCTGCGCTGCCTGGAGATGGGCACCGTCCTCACCTTGTTCTACCAGAAGAAGTCCCAGAGGCCGGAGAGAAGGACCTTCCAGGTGAAGCTGGAGACGCGGCAGATCATCTGGAGCCGCACGCCCGAGAAGGTGGAGGGGGACAGTGAGTATCGGCCCCGGGGGGGGGCCGGGGAGGGTGAGAAGCTGGGGTGGGGTGACTGGTTGTGGGGTGCCTGAATGTGTTGGGGTGTCCTACCATGGTGGGGTACCTGGTTGTGGTGTGTCTGGTCATGGTGGGATGTCCTACTGTGGTGGGGAACTGGTTGTGGGGTGCCCAGCCATGGTGGGATGTCCTACTGTGGTGGGGTGCCCAGTTGTAGGGTGCCTGGACGTGTTGGGGTGTCCTACTCTGGTGAGGTGACTGTCTGGGGGGTGCCTGGCCATGGTGGGATGTCCTACTGCGGTGGGGAAACTGGTTGTGGGGTGACTGGCCATGTTGGGATGTCCTATTGTAGTGGGGAAACTGGTTGTGGGGTGCCTGAGCATGGTGGGATGTCCTCCTGTGATAGGGTGCCCAGTTGTGGGGTGCCTGGACATAGTGGGATGTCCTACCCTGGTGGGGTGACTGTTTGTGGGGTGCCTGGCCATGGTGGGGTGTCTTGGCATGGTGGGGTGACTGGCTGGGGAGTTTTTGGGGCACAGTGGGATGTCCTACTGTGATGGGGTGAGCAGCTGTGTGACTGTGGTGGGGTGACTGGTTGTGGGGTGCCTGGCCATGGTGGGATGTCCTACCCTGGTGGGGTGACTGGTTGGGGAGTTTTTGGGGCATGGTGGGATGTCCTGGTGTGGTGGGGTGACTGGTTGGGGGGTGCTTGGGCATGGTGGGATGTCCTGCTGTGGTGGGGAAAGTTGCTGTGTGGCTGTGGTGGGATGTCCTGCCATGGTGGGGTGCCCAGTTGTGGGGTGCCTGGATATGGTGGTGTATCCTACCCTGCTGGGGTGACTGGTTGTGAGGTGCCTGGATATGTTAGGATGTCCTGCCATAGTGGGGTGACTGGCTGGGGAGTTTTTGGGGTGTAGTGGGATGTCCTACTGTGGTGGGGTGCCCAGCTGTGGGGTACCTGGACGTGTTGGGGTGTCCTACCATTGTGGGGTATCTGGTCATGATGTGCCTGGTCATGGTGGGATGCCCTGCTGTGGTGGGGAAACTGGTTGTGGGGTGCCTGGCTGTGGTGGGATGTTCTTCCATGGTGGGGTGACAGGCTGTAGGACCATGGTGAGATGTCTTACTCTGGTGGGGTGACCGGCTCTGGGGTGCCTGGCCATGGTGGGGCGTCCTGGTGTGGTGGCATGACTGGCTGAGGAGTTTTTGGGATGTGGTGGGGTGTCCTGATGTGGTGGGGTGACTGGTTGTGGGGTACCTGGCCATGGTGGGATGTCCTACTGTGGTGGGGTGACAGGCTGTGTGGCTGTGGTGGGGTGACTATTTGTGGGGTACCTGAACATGGTGGGGTACCCTGGTGTGGTGGGGTGACTGGCTGAGGAGTTTTTGGGCTGTGATGGGGTGTCCTGGTGTGGTGGGGTGACTGGTTGTGGGGTGCTTGGATGTGGTGGGGTGTCCTGGCATGGTGGGGTGACTGGTTGTGGGGTTGTGGTAGGATGTCCTGGCATGGTGGGGTGACTGGTTGTGGGGTGCCTGGTCATGGTGGGGTGTCCTGCCATGGTGGGGTGACTGACTGGGGAGTTTTTGGGGCATGGTGGGATGTCCTGGCATAATGGGGTGTGCTTGGGCCTGGTGGGATGTCCTGCCACGGTGGGGTGCCCGGCTGAGGGATGATTAGCTGTGGGGTCACTGGCTGTGGGGTGCTTGGGTGTGGTGGGATGTTCTTCCATGGTGTGGATGTGGCTGTGGTGGGATGTCCTGCTGTGCTGGAGTGACTGATGCTCGGGTGCTTGGATGTGTTGGGGGGTCCTGCTGTGGTGGGGTGACTGGTTGTGAGGTGCCTGTCCATGGTGGGATGTCCTGGTGTGGTGGGGTGACTGGTTGTGGGGTACTTGGATGTAGTGGGGTGTCCTGCTGTGGTGGGGTGACTGGCTGGGAAGTTTTTGGGCACAATAACTGGCTCTGGGCTACTTGGACGTGTTGGAAGGTCGTACCGTGGTGGGGCGACTGGTTGTGGGGTGCCTGGGGTGTCCTGGCATGGTGGGGTGACTGGTTGTGGGGTGCCTGGACCTGCTGGAGTGCCCTGCCATGGTGGGGTGATGGACTGTGCCAGTGTTGACCATAGTGGGATGTCCTACTGTAGTGGGGTGTCCAGTTGGGGGATGTCTGGACATGTTGGGACGTCCTGCTGTGGTGGGGTGACTGGTTTTGGGTTTCCTGGACCTGTTGGGATGTCCTACCTTAGTGGGGTGACTGGTTGTGGGGTTCCTGTTCATGGTGGGATGTCCTGTCGTGGTGGGGTGACTGGTTGTGGGGTTCCTGTTCATGGTGGGATGTCCTGTCATGGTGGGGTGACTGGTTGTGGGGTTCCTGTTCATGGTGGGATGTCCTGACATGGTGTGGTGACTGGTTGTGGGGTTCCTGTTCGTGGTGGGATGTCCTACCATGGTGGAGTGATGAGTTTTGGGGTTCCTGTTCATGGTGGGATGTCCTGTCATGGTGGGGTGACGAGTTTTGGGGTTCCTGTTCATGGTGGGATGTCCTACCTTGATGGGGTGAGTGGTTTTAGGATTCCTGGACCTCTTGGGATGCCCTGCCATGGTGGGATCTCCATCCCCTATGGAATGTCCTACCATGGGGTGATTCCCATAAAAGCAGGAGCTGCTGGGCTGGGCAACCCTCACCTCCTCCTTCCCACCTTGTCCTGGGGGTGAAGCCACTTCCATGTGATCCCAAGGGATTTATATCCTCCCTGGCAAGGAGGTAAAGGAGTGGCCATCGCTGTTCCTGCTCACGGTGCTTTTAACCCCAAAACTGGGCTGCTCCCACTGGAACATCCCTAAAAACTGTCCATACTTGTGGATTCACTGGGCTCTTGGGACGTTCTCCCACCACTGGGAATTCCATGTCTTGGTGCTCATTACCTCCAGGCTTCAAATGGAGCTTAAAAGAGCCATGGGATGAAAGCCTGGGATTGGGGTGATCTGGAGCTCCATCCCAGATCCCATGCAGGGAAGGAACTCGGTTTTGGGATGTCACCTCCCCTGGATGACAGCAAAGCCCACCCTGGAGGGCTGGGAGGTGCCTTTTCCCTGGAGGGGCTCAGAGGGGCTGATCCCAAGCCGGATTCCAGCCATGGAAAGGCTTTGAGCTGGGAAGGAGGGTGGCAGCCAGAGGAGTGGGATGAGTGATGGGAGGAAGGACACTCATTCTTGGAGAAGTGGTTTAGATCCTCATGGAGAAGAGCTCGTTATCCAGTCATGGAAATACAGCATTCCCAGCTCCTTGTTTTTTCTGGAAGCGCCACACGCTTCCAGGTTGGGATGTTGGGTCGCTCATGATTCCGTGCCTCAGTTTCCCCCCTGGTACCTTGGGGTCTGGCTTTTCCCATGGCAATGAATAGACACCCCCTAAGGTCATCCAGAAAGAGGAAAACAAAAGGAAAATCCCACTGGGAATGGTGCAATCCTTCCATCCAACCCCACCACTCGCTTGGAGTGGGAGCAATCCCTGTCTCTGTGCCAGGCTGGAACATCTTCACCCCCTGATCCAACTCCTGGTGCTCCCACAGCCTCCCATTCTCCGGGATGTTATGGAAGTACCGGGATCTCCCAGACCTCACGCCTGCCAGGGCCATTTCAAATCCCCCCTTCCGGCCGACATCCCACTGGGAGAGGGATTAGTGGGAAGGGCTGATGTCTCTGTTAGGAATTGTCAGGGCCAGGACATGGATCCAGGCTCTCCCCTGGACTCCCAGGATAATTACACGCTTCGTTAAGTGGCTGATGGACACGTGTCCGGGCCCAGGATCCATGGCCAGGCCTGGGATCTGTGTCTGGACCTGGAATCTGTGTCCAGGCCTGGGATTCGTGTCCAGGCCTGGGATTCATGTCCAGGCCTGGGATTCATGTCCAGGACTGTGACCCGTGTCTGGGCCTGGGATCCGTGTCCAGGCCTGGGATCCATGTCCATGCCTTTGATCCATGTTCATTCCTTTGATCTGTGTCCATGGCTGGGATTCATGTCCAGGCCTGGGATCTGTGTCCGGATCCAGAATCTGTGTCCAGGCCTGGGATTCATGTCCAGGACTGTGACCCGTGTCTGGGCCTGAGATCTGTGTCCAGGCCTGGGATCCATGTCCATGCCTTTGATCCGTGTTCATTCCTTTGATCTGTGTCCATGGCTGGGATTCATGTCCAGGCCTGGGATCTGTGTCCGGACCCGGAATCTGTTTCCAGATCTGGGATCCGTGTCCAGACCCGGGATCTGTATTCGGGGCCAGGATCCGTGTCAAGGACTGGAATCCATGTCCAGGCCTGGAATCTATGCCCAGGCCTGGAATCCATGTCCAGGCCTGGGATCCGTGTCCAGACCTGGGATCCGTGTCCAGGCCTGGGATTCATGTCCAGGCCTGGAATCTGTGTCCAGGCCTGGGATACATGTTGAGGCCTGGGATCTATGTCTGGACCCAGAATCTGTGTCCAGGCCTGGGATTCATGTCTAGGCCTGGGATCTGTATGCAGACCCAGAATCTGTGTCCAGGCCCAGGAACCATGTCCAGGCCTGGAATCCATGTCCAGGTCCAGGATCCACGTCCAGGCCTGGGATCCATGTCCAGGCCTGGGATCCATGTCCAGGCCCAGGATCCGTGTCTGGCCCTGGGATCCATGTCCAGGCCTGGGATCTGTGTCCAGGCCCAGGATTCATGTCCAGGCCTAGGATCCGTGTCCAGGCCTGAGATCACCTGGGACATCACCTCCAAAATTAACCTCATCCTGGAGGTCTCCCAGCTCCTCACCCTCAGCAAATCCCAATTCCCAGCACAGGGAATCTGGCAGAAAACAACCCAAAAAGGATCTTTATAAGAAATTAAAAACAACAGGGGTGAAGGCAGCATGGAAAATCCAAGAGGATTTTGGAGAGGCGACACTTCCAGCCTCGTTAATGCCAAAGAATTAGAAATGGGATTTTTTTGGGGAGGAGAAAATCCAGGTGGGATTTATCACTGCTGGAGCAGGAGGGATATTTTCTTTCAGGTTTTAAATCCCACCATGGGAGTTCCCAGGGGGATGCTGTCTCCCAAATTCCCCCCTGGAGGGAATTCTGACCTTCCAGGTGTCTTGGAAGAACGGATGACTCAGGTGGACGTGGCTTGTGCCACCAGAGCTGGGATTTCCCAGCACAATGTTCCCTCCATTCCCTTTTTCCTCCTAAGGCCTGAAAAAAATTCCCAGGCCTTCCCTCAGTATCCCTAAAACCCGCTGGGCAGGACCTGCTCTTCCCACCATTCCAAATCCTCTTTGCCCCGGGAGCTGCTCACTTTGCATTAGAAAAGAAAAAGGGATTTTCGCAGCTGGAAGCGACTTCCAGGGTGTTTTAATCCTTCCAGAGTGTTTTAATCGCCCTGGGATCCCGGGAGACAATGCTGGGAGGAGTTTGGAGACATAATTCCGACGTGATCCCTGCAAATCCGCCGCAGATGTGGTTTCCAGGAAGCTCCCGGCTCCGGCTCCCTTGTTTTGTGCAGCCGCTCCCTCTTCCCCTGGTTCTGTGTGGGAATGGGCTCTTTGCCACAGGGAGAGGGATTTGGGGGTGTTGGTGGGTGGAAAAGCAGGAATTCCCTGTGTTCTGGGCTCGTCCCACAGCGTGGGAAGCAGGAGAGGGTGGGATTCAACCCCTCTGCCCCACTCAGGTGAGACCCCACCTGCAGAGCTGCCTCCAGCCCGGAAATTCCCAACATTAGAAGGATGTGGAGCTGCTGGAGCGAGTCCAGAGGAGGCCACAGAGATGCTCCAAGGGCTGGAGCTCCTCTGCTCTGGAGCCAGGCTGGGAGAGCTGGGAATGTCCAACCTGGAGAAGGAAAACTCCAGGGAGACCTTGGAGCCCCTTGCAGGGCCTAAAGGGGCTCCAGGAGAGCAGGA
Organism: Manacus vitellinus; assembly: GCF_001715985.3. Lineage (NCBI taxonomy): Eukaryota > Metazoa > Chordata > Aves > Passeriformes > Pipridae > Manacus > Manacus vitellinus. The sequence goes on along the minus strand of NW_021939396.1, from coordinate 103,445 downwards.
GAGGGACTTGGGACAAGGGATGGAGGGACAGGACACAGGGAGTGGCTTCCCACTGCCAGAGAGTTAGATGGGATATTGGGAAGGAATTCTTGGCTGTGAGAGTGGTGAGGGGCTGGGCTGGAATTCCCAGAGAAGCTGTGGCTGCCCCATCCCTGGAAGTGTTCCAGGCCAGGCTGGAGCAATGTGGGATAGCAGGAGATGTCCCTGCCCATGGCAGGGAGTTGGAACTGGATGATCTTTCTGCTCCCTTCCAACCCAAACCATCCTGGGATTATTGGCAGCACCAGAGGTCTGGTCCAAGGCTGGATCCCGGAGGTGTGGAATCCAAGGAATACACCTCTGTGGCCTGTTGGTATCCTCTGACTTCTCCCCTCTCCCTGTGGATGGGCAGGTTTGGGGTTGAGCAGCCGTTTTTTAACCCATAAACTCCTTTTTTCCCCCAAAAAAAACTGCCTGTTTGTCCCAAGGAGAGTTTTCTCCGAGCCCCGGGAGCCCCACGGAGACAACGGGATTTGATTTCTTGGGATCTTGTCCCAGAACAAAGCCCGTGCCGGGCTGCAGAGCCCCCAGGTGCCACTTGTGCTAAAATCCCACCCTGATCCATGAAATTTGGCTTGTGGTCATCCAGCAAAAAAAAACAACAACTGGATAAAGCCTCCAGTGTTTTCTGGAGCTTTTCCACCAAGAAAAACTCCCCGGCCCCTCTTTTCTTGCTTAATCAACCCCCATTCCTCCCCCATCCCTTTTCCCTCCCTGCCTTCAGCCTTTGCTGTGGATCAGGCTCCGTGGGCTCTTCCCCACCACCACATCCCACATCGGAAGCGCGGCCAGGGCTGGAAATTCTCTGGGAAATGACCCATTTCCTCAGCAGGACAATGCCCAGGCTCAGGGTCCGGCCGCTCTCGGTCACACAAAGCCCTTTCCGGTGTCCCTGGCTCACTCCCAGAGTCCAAACCTTTCCCGGGGGAGGGGTGATTGGTTGTGGGATCGGGAACAACTTTGGGTGTTATTCCTAATAATGTGTTATTATTCTGCTCCCGGTGGGACAAATCCACTGGGAAAAATTGGAAGTCTCCCGTGGCGGAGGAAGAGCAGGCTCCGGAAACCCGGCCCAACGCCGCCGGAGCTTTATTTAGCGGGATAATGAGGGAGCAGAGCAGCAGGAAAGCAACGCCCTGCGGTCCAAGCTCAAATTGCCACTTTTGAGAAGAGACTCCAATTAAAAGCTGAGCTCAGCCCATGCCAGGGTCTGCTCTGGGATGGTTGGGATGGGGCAGGATGGGCCCGGAGGACGCGTGGCAGCCACAGAGCTGGGAAAAGTGTGGGAAGTGCTGTCGGGAGCCACATCCTGGGGATGGGAATCCGTGGAGGACACAGGGAGTGGGGGGTCACCAGGCACGTGGAGGTGGTGCTGCAGGGACATCCAGTCCTGGGGACACGATTCCCTGGAGGACACATGGCCATGGCACCCAAGCAGGGACACCCTATCCCAGGACATCCTGGGATACAAATCCATGGAGGACACACAGCCATGGCACCCAAGCAGGGACACCCCATCCCAGGACATTCTGGGATACAGATCCCTGGAGGACACACAGCCATGGCACCTGTGGTGCTGTCACACAGGCAGGGACACCCCATCCCAGGATATCCTGGGATAAAAATCCATGGAGGACACACGGCCATGGCACCCGTGGTGCTGTCACACAGACAGGGACACCCCATCCTGGGGATATCCTGGGATACAAATCCATGGAGGACACACAGCCATGGCACCCAAGCAGGGACACCCCATCCCAGGACATCCTGGGATACAAATCCGTGGAGGACACACGGCCATGGCACCTGTGGTGCTGTCACACAGGCAGGGACACCCCATCCCAGGATATCCTGGGATAAAAATCCATGGAGGACACATGGCCATGGCACCTGTGGTGCTGTCACACAGGCAGGGACATTCCATCCGGGATATCCTGGGATACAAATCCATGAGGAACACACAGCCATGGCACGCAAGCAGGACAACCATCCAGGACATCCTGGGATACAAATCCGTGGAGGACACGCATGGAAAGCCCATGTGCATTCCACCCCAGCGAGACCCCATTCCTGGCATTACCATCATGTGAGGACATACATCCATGGAACCCATGATGCCATCCCACCCCAACGGAGACCCCCCATTCCAGGGACACGATTCCCTGAAGGACACTCCATGCCCATGGCGCCATCACACATCCCTGGAGGGCTCCGGGGACGTGTCTCCACGTGGCCACAGCACCTGCAATTCCATCCCACATTCCCGGGAATGTCCCATCCTGGCAGTCCCACCTCCTGCAGCCTCCGCGAGTCCCTCACACGAATCCACGGTGTCAGGGGCCGCTTCCATGTTCCTCTCTCCCCGCAGTCGACATCCGGGAGATCAAGGAGATCCGCCTGGGCAAGAATTCCCGGGATTTCGAGCGCTACCCCGAGGACGCTCGGAAGTTGGACTTCACCATGTGCTTCATCATCCTCTACGGGATGGACTTCCGGCTGCGGACGCTCAGCGTGGCTGGTGCGTTGGGCTCCCTCCCTGCTCCCACATCCCTCCCCCTGGATCCCACCCCTTTCCTGGCATCCCACAGCACCCATCCCTCCTTCTCCTTTTCCAGCTTTCTGCGAGGAGGACATCAACCTCTGGATAACGGGGCTCAACTGGCTGGTGGCTGATACCCAGAGGGCCCAGACCCCGCTGCAGATCGAGAGGTGGGCAAGATCCCAATTCCCTGTCTGAGGGACAACCCCCCCCTGGATTTGCTCCTCCGTGGCGCTGAGCGCTGTGTGTCCGTCCCTTCCTTCTTTCCCAGGTGGCTCCGGAAGCAGTTTGACGGGATGGACCGGGCGCGGGAAGGCAGGTGAGCGCCGGCACGGCCCCGAGTTGGGGAGTGAGTGGTGGGTTTGGCAGGACAGGACCAGATTCCCCCGGTTGCATCCCAGATCTGGTGGCTTCGTGGGACGAGAGAGCAAGCACCGGGTTTTTTGGGATGCTTGGAGACATTGAAAATCAGAGATTTGAGTGTGAGGGCCACGGGGATCCCCATTTCCGTTGCTTTTCCACCAGTGACAGGAGGGGCTGGACCGTTAATGCAGCCCAGAAACAACTTCCAAAGGCAGGGAAAACCCCAAATCAAGGCAATTTTCACTGAAATTATGATGCAGATGGGAATGGGCGTCATCTCCAGGTGGGATGATGGCCTAGAGAGCCCAGTTGGTTTTTGGGATGTGCTTCCTCTCCTTGGCCCTCTGCTCACACTCGTGCCAAACACCACGTGGGACAAGGGAGCACCAGGTTTTTTGGGGTGCTTGGAGACATGGAAAATCAGAGATTTGGGTGTGAGGGCCACGGGGATCCCGATTTCCATTGCTTTTCCACCAGTGGTCATGGAATCATGGAATGGTTTGGGTGGGAAAAGACCTAAAGGTCATGGAATTCCCCTAGACCAGGTTGCTCCAAGCCCTGTCCATCCTGGCCTTCAGCACTTCCCGGGATGGGACATCCACGATTTCTCTGGGTTCTGTGCCTGGAGAGATTTACAGGCCAGGAGGAGGGTGGGATCCCCATGCCGGGCACCAGGATTTGGGGTGGGAACTTTGAGGCTGGGAGCCGAGACCCATCCAGGGGTTGGTTCTCCATCCCGACTCCATCTCCCGCTCCGGCAGCATCACCGTGAAGGACCTGAAGGCGATGCTGCCCCAGGTGAACTACCGCGTTCCCAACATGAGATTCCTGCGGGATAAACTCGTGGTAAGGACCCCTTGAACACCCCACCTGGGAGGGAGATGGTTTTCCAGCTTTTCCAGGAGGGCTGGAGCCGCCCCAGTGTCCCTGTGTCCGGTGGGGTGGCCCCGCTCTCACCTCCGGCCCCGTCTCCCCCAGGAAGTGGAAGCCAGGAATGAAATGACCTTCTCCCACTTCATCCAGTTCTACAAAAACCTGATGTTTGACGCCCAGAAGTCGGTAAGATCCAGGGATTTGCTTCCCAAGTGTCCCCCAAACCCATGTGACGTGTCCCCTCCTGGCTAAACCTCATCCCCTCCTCCCCTCCTTGCAGGTCATCGAGCAGCTGGAGCTCTCCTTCCCTCTGAGGTGAGTTCCTGGGAATGCCATGGCTCCCATCCGGCCAAGATTCCAAGGGTGGGAGCCACAGAGTGGGAAATGCAGGGATTGGGCAGAGCAGGGGGTGGGAGAGAGGATGGGAGAGGGAATGGGAGAGGGAAAGGGAGCAGGGATGGAAACAGGATGGGAAGAGGGATAGGACCAGGGAGGAGCAGGGATGGGAAAGGGAAAGGGAGCAGGGATGGGAGCTGGGATGGGGGTGAGGATGGGAACAGGGATAGAGCAGATGAGCAGGAATGGGGATGGGAGTGGGAATGAGAACAGGGATGGGAGTGGGAATGAGAGCAGGAATGGGAGTGGGAATGAGAGCAGGGATGGGAGCAGGGATGAGAAGAGATGGGAGTGGAGTTGGAGTGGGAAAGGGAGCAGGGATGGGAACTGGGATGGGAGAGGGAAAGGGAGCAGGGATGGGAGATGGGATGGGAGTGAGGATGGGAACAGGGATAGAGCAGATGAGCGGGAATGAGGATGGGAGTGGGAATGAGAGCAGGGATGGGAGTGGAAATGAGATCAGGGATGGGAGTGGGAATGAGAGCAGGGATGGGAGTGGGAATGAGAGCAGGGATGGGAGTGGGAATGAGAGCAGGGATGGGAGCAGGGATGAGAAGAGATGGGAGTGGAGTTTGAGTGGAGATTGGAGTGGGAAAGGGAGCAGGGATGGGAGCTGGGATGGGAGTGAGGATGGGAGCAGGGATAGAGCAGATGAGCAGGAATGGGAATGGAGATGGGAGAGGGAATGAGAGCAGGGATGGGAGCAGGGATGAGAAGAGATGGGAGTGGAGTTGGAGTGGAGATTGGAGTGGGAATGGGAGGGGAGCGAGATCAGAGATAGGAGAGGGGTTGAGAGCAGGAATGGGAGTGAGGATCCGAGCAGGGATGGGAGAGGGGATGAGAGAGGGGATTGGAGAGGGGATGGGAGCAGGGATGGGAGAAGGGATGAGCAGAGGTGGAAGTGGAGATGGGAACAGGAATATGAGGGGAGTGGGAGCAGGGATGGAAGTGGGGCTGAGGGCAGGGATGAGCGGAGGGAAGAATGGACAGAGGAGTCGAGGTGGGAGTGGGAATGAGGAGAGTGAAGATGGGAGCAGGGATAGGAACAGGGATGGACAGCCACGGAAGTGGATGAGGCTGCCAGGGATGTAGGGACATTCCACCCTGCCCTCCCCATATCCTTGGACAACACTGCACACTCCTGGTGGGAATGGGGCAGGAATAGGGGAGCTGAGAGCTTCAGGTGGGCCCCGGCAGCCTTGCCTCTCCCATGGGATCTATCCCAACTCCTTCTCCTGCTCCTCACTGGTGGCTGATCCGTGTCCCAGGAACGTGGACCGCCCCGAGCTGTGCCAGGTCTCCCTCTACGACTTCCAGAAGTTCCTGCTGCACGACCAGAAGGTGGGATTTCTTCCGGATCCTCGTGGTTTTGGGGCCTCCCATGGGATGCTCCGACCCCATAACAACATCCACATTTGTCTCCCAGGAATCCTGGGCCAGCGACGTGGGCATGGTGCGGGAATACATGTGCACCTACCTCCGGGAGAGCTCCAGCGAGGCGTCGGATCCCTCCTTCCAGCTGGATGAGGTGGGTGCCCCCCACCCAGAACCCACCCAGGGGTGTCTCC
>NW_021939396.1:94919-95771 GCF_001715985.3 Manacus vitellinus | reverse complement strand
GGCTCCTCCCACGGCTCCCAAATCCCACCATTCCCGCCATTCCCACCATTCCCGCCTGCCTCCCGCAGGTTCCCCATCATCCTGTCCATCGAGGACCACTGCAGCATCGTCCAGCAGCGGAACATGGCCTCCCACTTCAAGAAGGTCTTCGGGGACATGCTCCTCACCAAGCCCGTGGACATCAACGCCGACGAGCTGCCCTCACCCACCCAGCTCAAGAAGAAGATCCTGATCAAGGTACACCCCAAAATCCCTCTCGGTAGGAGGGATGTGAGCAGTGTCGGGCTGGGAGGGGGTGGGGATTCTCCCAAATCTTGGGATTCAAGAGTGATATCCCTCCATGATGTCCCTCCAGACACCTCTCCGATGTTCTGCACCGAGAGGTGGCCGAGGGGAACGGGGGGAGTGGTGGGAAGGGACCTGTGAGAGTTTGATCCTGAGGGTTGGGAGCTCGGTGTGCCATGGCCGCCGTGTCCCACCCCCTGGGCGCTCCCCAGCACAAGAAACTGGTCGAAGGGAACCTGTACGAGGAGGTCTCCACTGCCAGCTACTCGGAGAACGACATCAGCAACTCCATCAAGAACGGGATCCTCTACCTCGAAGACCCCATTGACCACGTAAGGGAGGAGCTGAGCAGGGCCTGTCAGACGGGGAGGAGCGTTTGGGTTTGGGATGGGCATGGAATGGGCTCTCCTAGACCTGGGGAGCGGGAGGGAGCAGAGACCTCGTGTCAAAGCTCCGTCGTTCCACGCGATCCTTCTCCTCACCCTGGGAATGCTCTTCCTCCTTCCCCAGACCTGGAGCCCTCATTATTTCGTCCTGACGAGCAACAAGATCTACTACTCGGAGGAG
>NW_021939396.1:91489-94034 GCF_001715985.3 Manacus vitellinus | reverse complement strand
GTTGATGCGGGTGCCGCGCGACGGAGCCTTCCTGGTGCGCAAGCGCGGCGAGCCCAACTCCTACGCCATCTCCTTCCGGTGAGTGCGGCCACCACCAAGCCTCCTGGGCTCGGCCGAGCCCTGAGGTGCTTGAGTCGAGTCTCTTGAGACCTCAGGATACGCGAAGCCCTCCCCACGGGGACATCCTCGGGGCGGTCGCCTCAGTGGTGTCGCTGCCCGCCCGTCACCGCAGTGGAGCCGGGAGCCGGGATCTGGCCCTCCTCAAACATCCCCCACCGCGTGTCCCGGCTCCAGGGCGGAGGGGAAGATCAAGCACTGCCGGATCCAGCAGGAGGGGAGGCTCTTCATGCTGGGCAGCTCGGCCGAGTTCGAGAGCCTGGTGGACCTCATCAGCTACTACGAGAAGCACCCACTGTACCGCAAGATGAAGCTGCGCTACCCCATCAACGAGGAGACCCTGGAGAAGATGGGCACCACCGTGAGTGCTCCTGGGGGGGAAGGTTCAGCACCCCTGTGCCCGGCTCCACCACCCTCCAGAATTCCGGGGGAAGCCCAAGCAGAACCGGCCGAGCTCGTTCCGCTCACCCCCCAAAACTCCCTTCCAACGAGTTTAGGTTGGACATGGGGAAGAAGTTCTTTACAGGGAGAGGGATCAGACCTTGGGATGGGCTGCCCAGGGAGGGGGTGAAGTCCCAGTCCCTGGGGGTGTTGAAGCAGAACCTGGACGTGGCAGCCGGTGCCACAGGCTGGGTGCCAAGGTGGGGTTGGGTCTCCCAATGATCTCAGGGGTCTTTTCCAACTCGATTCATTCCGTGAGTCGCAAAGGGATTTTAGGTCCCCCCCCAACCCCCTTGTATCCAACCACACACACCCCTGTAGCCCCTGCCCACACCCAGCTGACTCCCTCGGGAATTTCTCCCGGCAGGAGCTGGACTATGGAGCCCTGTACGAGGTGCGGACCCCCCACTTCTATGTGGAGGCCAACAAGATGCCCATGGCCAGGGTAAGGGGCCCAGGTGGGGACCTGGGAGGTGGAGGGGAGTGGGACAAGATGATTCCAGAGCTGGGGTTCAGGGGTGGTCCTTCCCCAGACCCACCACATCTCCCACCACCACTGACGGGAGACGTGGGGATGTTTTGCCACGTTTTTGGGACCCTCAGGTGATACTGGAGCTGGATCCCTTTGCACCAGGGAACCCCAACAAAGCAGGTTTAGGGTCAGTTCCCAGAAGGTGCATTTTCCATCCTTGGAGGTTTTTGGAACTGGGTTGGTCTCAGAGTTGACCCAATCTCCACCCATGGAGGTTTTTGGGACTGGACTGGTCCTGGAGCTGACACAGTCTCCATCCTTGGAGGTTTTTGAGACTGGATTGGTCCTGGAGCTGACACAATCTCCCTCCATGGAGATTTTTGGGACTGGACTGGTCCTGGAGCTGACACAATCTCCATCCTTGGAGGTTTTTGAGATGAACTGGTCCTGGAGTTGACACAATCTCCACCTTTGGAGGTTTCTGAGATGAACTGGTCCTGGAGCTGACACAATCTCCATCCTTGGAGGTTTTTGGGACTGGACTGGTCCTGGAGCTGACACAATCTCCATCCATGGAGGTTTTTGGGACTGAACTGGCCTTGGAGTTGACCCAATCTCTCGTCCTGGAAGTTTCTGGGACTTGAGGCTTTGTCAGGAACTGTAGTGACAGGACAAGGAATGATGGATACAAATTGAAAGCAGGGAAATTTGGGTGAGATATTGGGAAGAAATTCTTCCCTGTGAGGGTGGTGAGACACTGGAACAGGTTATCCAGGGAGGCTGTGGATGTCCCAGCTCTGGAAGTGTTCCAAGTCAGGTTGGATGTTCAAAGCCAGGGTCCTGCTCCAGCCCAGATCTTTATCCAGAGAACGAGGGATACTCCTGGTCCCACTCCAGCTTGGACCCTTTTCTGGAAGCTGGAGGATGCTCCCAGTCCTGCTCCAACCCAGACACTTATTCCAGAGGCCCAGATCCTTATCCCAAAGATGTAGGATGCTGCCAGCCCTGTGCCAGCCCAGACCCTTATCCAGAGGCTGTGGGATGCTCCTGGCCCTGCTCCAACCCAGACCCTTATCCAGAGTCATGGGAATGCTCCTGGTCCTGTTCCAGCCCAAATCTCTACCCTAGGATGAGGGCTGTTTCCAGCCCTGCTCCAACCCAGACCCTTATCCAGGGGCTGGGGGATACTCCTGGTCCTGCTCCAGTCCAGACCCTTATCCCAAAGCTGTAGGATGCTGCCAGCCCTGTGCCAGCCCAGACCTTTATCCAGAGGCTGTGGGATGCTCCTGGCCCTACTCCAGCCCAGACCCTTATCCAAAGTCTGGGAAGTGCTCCTGGCCCTGCTCCAACCCAAACTGGTATCCAGAGTCTCAGAAATGCTCCTGGCCCTGCTCCAGCCCAAACTGTTATCTAGAGTCTTAGAAATGCTCCTGGCCCTGCTCCAGTCTAGACCCTTATCCAGAGTCTGGAAAATGCTCCTGTCCCTGCTCCAACCCAGACCCTTATCCAGAGTCT
>NW_021939396.1:88520-89860 GCF_001715985.3 Manacus vitellinus | reverse complement strand
CTCCAGCCCAAATCCTTATCTGGGGTCTGGGGGATGATCCTGGTCCTGCTCCAGCCCAGATCCACATCCAGGGGCTGAGGGATGCTCCCAGTCCTGCTCCAACCCAGACCCTTATCCAGAGGCTATGGGATGTTCCTGGTCCTGCTCCAGCCCAGATCTTTATCGTGAGGCTGAGGGATGCTCATGGTCCAGCTCCAACCCAGACTTCTTATCCAGAGGCTGAGGGATGTTCCTGGTCCTGCTCCAACCCAAATCCTTATCCTGAGGCTGGGGGATGCTCCTGGCCCCCTTCCAGCTTGGACCCTTCTTTGGAAGCTGGAGGATGCTCCCAACCTTTTGCCAGCCCAGACCCTTTTCCCGAGGCTGGGAGATGTTCCTGGTCCTGCTCCAACCCAGAGCCTTATCCAGAGTCATGGGAATGCTCCTGGTCCTGCTCCAACCTAGCCCCTTATCCAGTGCCCGGGTGATGCTCCTGGGTGTTTTTTCCCAGTTTTTCTCAGTTTTGGCTGACTGGGAGACCTGGGGGGTGGCTCCCAAGGGGAGCTGTCACCAAGCCTGACCCCACAGGCCTCCTCCATATCCCTTATTCCTTCCTCTCTTCCAGTCCTCGGAAAACAGCCCCCTGGGGAACTTCCTGAAGGGATTCATCGACGTCCCGTCCTGCCACGTCGGTGAGTTCCCGTCTCCCTGATTTGGGGGGGAATTCTGAGGATTTGGGACTGATTTGTGAGGAATTCGGAGGAGTTGGAACTGATTTCAGGGGAGTTCTGATGTTGGGATTGATTTGGGGGGACTTCTGAGGAGCTGGGACTGATTTGTGAGGAATTCTGAAGAGCTGGAAATGATTTCAGGGGAATTCGGAGATTGGGACTTATTTGGGGGAATTCAGCGGTTGGGATTGATCTGGGGGGAATTCCAAGGTTGGAGCCGATTTGGGGGAGAATTCCGAGGAGTTGGGACATCCAGACGATCCAGGGGACATTTCCCCCTGGCTCCGAGCGCGTTTCAGCGCGGAAAACCAAATCCACACGTTAAAAAAACTCGGGATCCTCGCCATGGGAGTGCCAGGAGGGGCTGGTGGGACTGCTGAGGTTTCGTTTGCCCCCCAGAGCCATCCCTTGGGAATGCCTCCGAGTAAAGCCCCCCCTCTGGTGTCCTTGTAGTGATCTCCAAAGACGGGAGGAGCTCCAAACCATTTGTCTTCACCATCCATTCCCAGCAGATGTCCCACGCCGCCCAATCCCTGGACGTGGCCGCGGACACGCAGGAGGAGCTCAGCGAGTGGGTGGCCAAGATCCGGGAGGCCACGCAGAACGCGGACGCCCGGGTGAGGATGGGAA
>NW_021939396.1:86966-88149 GCF_001715985.3 Manacus vitellinus | reverse complement strand
ACTGGGAGTGACTGGGAGTGACTGGGATCATACTGGGATCTACTGGAAGTGACTGGGATCATACTGGGAGCGACTGGAAGTGACTGGGATCATACTGGGAATGACTGGAAGTGACTGACATCATACTGGGAGTGACTGGAAGTGACTGGGATCATACTGGGGTCATACTGGGAGTGACTGGGATCATACTGGAATCTACTGGAAGTGACTGGGATCATACTGGGAGCGATTGGAAGTGACTGGGATCATACTGGGAATGACTGGAAGTGACTGACATCATACTGGGAGTGACTGGAAGTGACTGACATCATACTGGGGTCATACTGGGAGTGACTGGGATCATACTGGGAGTGACTGCAAGTGACAAGGATTATACTGGGATCATACTGGCAGTGGTGGGAAGTGACTGGGATCATACTGGGAGTGACTGGAAGTGACTGGGATTATACTGGGAGCATACTGACAGTGGTGGGAAGTGACTGGGATCATACTGGGATCATACTGGGAGTGACTGGAAGTGACTGGGATCACACTGGGATCATAGTGGGAGTGACTGGAAGTGACTGGGATCATACTGGGAGTGACTGGGATCACACTGGGTTCATAGTGGGAGCAGTGGGAAGTGACTGGGATCATACTGGGAGTGACTGCAAGTGACTGGGATCACACTGGGATCATACTGGGAGTGACTGCAAGTGACTGGGATCATACTGGAAGTGACTGGAAGTGACTGGGATCACACTGGGATCATACTGGGAGTGACTGGAAGTGACTGGGATCATACTGGGAGTGACTGGAAGTGACTGGGATCACACTGGGTTCATAGTGGGAGTGGTGGGAAGTGACTGGGATCATACTGGGAGTGACTGGAAGTGACTAGGATCATACTGGAACCATACTGGGAGTAGCTGGGATCACACTGGGATTGTACTGGGATAGACTGGGATTACAGTGGGGACTGGAACCTTACTGGGGGTTACTGGGAGTTCCTGGGCCCATGCTGGGAACCAAATGGGGACACACTGGGAGCAACTGGGATCAACTGGAAGATACTGGAATGGTACTGGGATCATGATGGCGTTAATGGGGAGCAACTGGGACCATGCTGGGGGCAACTGGGATCATAATGGGATTATACTGGAAGTGACTGGAATCATTTGGGAGTAGTTGAGATCATACTGGG
>NW_021939396.1:81868-82922 GCF_001715985.3 Manacus vitellinus | reverse complement strand
TTATAGTGGGAGTGACTGGAACCATACTGGGAGTAGCTGGGATCACAGTGGGAGTAACTAGGATCACACTGGGATTGTACTGGGATAGACTGGGATTACAGCGGGTGTGAAGTAGAACCTTACTGGGGGTTACTCGGAGCTCCTGGGCCCTTGCTGGGAGCCAACCTGGGACACACTGGGAGCAACTGGGTCCAACTGGAAGGCACTGGAAGAACCCTTGCCCCGTTCTCCCCGTGCAGATGCAGGAGGGGAAGATCATGGAGCGGCGGAAGAAGATCGCGCTGGAGCTCTCGGAGCTGGTCGTCTACTGCCGCCCGGTGCCGTTCGACGAGGACAGTAAGAGCCGGAAAAGCGGGATGTGGRASGGGATGRGSGSGGSCCGRGGCGGGCGGTGGAACCGACGTCCTCCGCCGATGGTCCCCTCGGCTCTTCCAGAGATCGGCACGGACAAGGCGTGTTACCGGGACATGTCGTCCTTCCCGGAGACCAAGGCGGAGAAATACGCCAACCGCAGCAAGGGCAAGAAATTCCTGCAGTACAACCGGCGCCAGCTGAGCCGGATCTATCCCAAGGGACAGCGCCTGGACTCCTCCAACTACGACCCACTGCCCATGTGGATCTGCGGGAGCCAACTCGTGGCCCTCAACTTCCAGACGCCCGGTAAATCCTGATCCGGGGGCGGTGTTGGGATCGGCCCTGTAGGTTGGCCCTAAAATTTCCATCCCTGGTGGTTCTGGCCTGGGTCTTGTTGTTGGAGGTGGTTTGGGAGATCTCTCCAACCTTGATCCTGATGGGGACATAGGAAGTGGTTTGGGTCATCCCTCCAGCCTTGGTCCTTGTCCTGATGGGGACACAGGAGATGGTTTGGGTGATCTTTCCAACCTTGGTCCTGATGGGGGGACAGGAGATGGTTTGGATGATCTCTCCAACCTTGGTCTTCATCCTGATGGGACCATTGTCTCCCATGGCTCTTCCCTGGGTCTTGTTGGAGGTGGTTTGGATGAACTCTCCAACCTTTGTCCTCATCCTGATGGGGACACAGGAGATGGTTTGG
>NW_021939396.1:78100-80373 GCF_001715985.3 Manacus vitellinus | reverse complement strand
TCCTCCCACAGATCCTGGGCGCCCGGCACCTGCCCAAGAACGGGAGGAGCATCGTGTGCCCCTTCGTGGAGGTGGAGGTTTGCGGCTCCGAGTACGACAACAGCAAGAACAAGACGGATGTCGTAGGTGAGGGACCGCGGGGATGATGTTCCCGCTCCCGGGACGCCGGCACGACCCTGACTGTGCCCTTTGAATCCGAAAAATCCGGTATAATAAACTGCCCAGAGACTTTTGATCTTTGAGCAGCAAAAGTATTTATTGACAGCGCTGGGAGCAAGCCAGCTATCGCTGGAAAAACTTGCTCGAAGGCTTCACACAAAATCAGCAGTTTTTATACAATTTTCATATATGATTAAGTGCATATTCATGTGATTACAACATCCATCTATACATATTAATAACAGGTGGAGTGTAGGTGGAGCTCAGGCAGGACTTGGGGCGGTGCTTCCCCTGGCCCTCAATTTTGATGGGAGATCCGATCTTCCTCGCATGGGTCTGGGGGCTAATTCTCATCTTCCTTGGCCTGACCTCCCTTCTCTTCTATTGTTCTCGACCCGCTCACTGAAGCTTGGAGAAGGCCTTGGCTCCCAGCCTGTTTCTTCTATTCAAATGTCTGCTTTATCCTACTGCATCTTAATTTATTACTTCTAGGCCTATTCTATGATTCTTTTACCATTCTTTTAAGTTTTGGTCCAGTAGGTAGAACAGAACGAGTATAGATCGTTTAGATGTTCATAGCTTGTTAGCAGGCCCAAATTTAGCAGTTAACTCTTTTGGGCCTGGCCTCCTGTTTCACCTTGAGGGGAGGACGTGTGGGTGCCGGTGCCGTGTGGGTGATGTCCGTGTGTCCGGCCTGGTTCTGACCCTTCCCGCTCTCGCCCGCAGCCGACAACGGCTTCAACCCCGTGTGGCTCTTCAAGCAGTTCGTCTTCGACATCAACAACCCGGAGTTCGCCTTCCTGCGCTTCGTAGTGTACGAGGAGGACATGTTCAGTGACCCCAACTTCTTGGCACAGGCCACCTTCCCCGTCAAGGGCCTCAAAACAGGTATGGTCCTCCCACCATCATCGTCATCTTCTCCGGCAGAGTCATGGAATCGTAGAAGGGTTTGGGTTGGAAGGGACCTTTAAAGGTCAACTAGTCCAAACCTTTGCAATNTAGAAGGGTTTGGGTTGGAAGGGACCTTTAAAGGTCAACTAGTCCAAACCTTTGCAATCATCTCCATCGTAAAGTCATGGAATCATAGAAGGGTTTGGGTTGGAAAGGACTTTTAATGGTCAGATAGTCCAAACCCTTGCAATCATCTCCATCATCATCTCCATCATCAGCTTATGAAGTCATAGAAGGGTTTGGGTTGGAAGGGAGCTTTGAAGGTCATCGAGTCCAACGCCCCTGCAATCATCATCTCCATCATAGAGTCATGGAGTCATAGAAGGGGTTGGTTTGGAAAGGATCTTTATAGGTCAACTAGTCCAAACCCTTGCAGTCATCATCATCATCATCATCATCATCATCATCATCATCATCATCATCATCATCATCATCATCATCATCGTCATCATCATCATCATCATCACCATCATAGAATGATGGAATCATAAAAGGGTTTGGGTTGGAAGGGACCTTCAAAAGTCAACTAGTCCAAACCCTTGCAATCATCATCATCATCATCACGGATCATGGAATCATAGGAGGGTTTGGGTTGGAAGGGACCTTTACACGTCAACTCGTCCAAACCCTTCCAATCATCATCATCATCATCCTCCTCTCCATCACAGAGTCATAGAATCATAGAAGGGTTTGGGTTGGAAGGGACCTTCAAAAGTCAACTAGTCCAAACCCTGGCAATAATCATCATCATCACAGAGTCATAGAATCATAGAAGGGCTTGGGTTGGAAAGGACCTTCAAAGGTCAACTAGTCCAAACCCTTGCAATCATCATCATCATCACAGATCATGGAATCGTAGAAGGGTTTGGGTTGGAAAGGATCTTTAAAGGTCATCAAGTCCAAACCCTTGCAATCATCATCCTCCTCATCATCATCATCTCTTGGGGTCCTGGCCATGGTGAGGGGCTCGGCCCCTGCTGTGGCACTGAGCTCTGTCGTGGTGTTGTGCCCAGGCTACCGGTCGGTGCCGTTGAAGAACAGCTACACCGAGGACCTGGAACTCGCCTCCCTCCTCATCCACATCGAGATCATCAACGCCAAGGCAGGTGGCCCCGTCGCCTCCGTTTCCCCGACCCGAACGAGGAGGGTCATCTCCTTGGGGC
>NW_021939396.1:75141-76813 GCF_001715985.3 Manacus vitellinus | reverse complement strand
GGGGGGGACCCCAAAATGTCCAGAGATGTCCCAGCAAGGGAGCAGGGGACGAGTCTGGGGGTGTCCCACAGGGCAAGGCAGTGACGAGGTGCCCTGAGGTAGATACGGGCACCCCGGTGGTCCCGGAGAGGACAGGGATGGCACCGAGGAGACCCAGTGTTGTCACCAAACCCTGGGAATGGGGACAGATCCTGCCAGTGAAGCCCATGGAGGTGGTGGCCGGCCCGGCGGTGGCTGGGGACATCTTGGGGTGTCCCCTGGGGTCGGGGTGTCCCAGGGGGGGACCTGTGTATTCTTTGTATGAAAATAAATCTATTTAGCCAATATTTATACCTGTGACCTGCTGCCCTGACCTGGTGTCCCCTCCCCGATGTCCCTGCGGTGGGTGATGGCCCCAGGGTGGTCCCAGATCCAGGGTGTCACCCTTGTTCTCCCCTGACGTGTCCTGGAAGTGGTGGGGACACTCAGGCAGGGGTGGTGCTGTGGCAGGGCCACGCAGGGAGGGGACACTGGACACAGGGGACATGGGACAGAGGGCACAGGGGACACGGGACATGGGACAGAGGAGGGCACAGGGCCAGGGAGACACAGGGGACATGGGACACAGGGGACATGGGAATGAGGGCACAGGGCCAGGGGGACACAGGGGACATGGGACAGAGGGCACAGGGCCAGGGAGACACAGGGGACATGAAACAGAGGGCACAGGGCCAGAAGGACACAGGGCACAGGGGACATGGGACAGAGGGCACAGGGCCAGGGGGACATCAGCCAGGGGACACAAGGGCCATGGTGACAGAGGGCAAGGGGACACAGGACTAAGGGCCATGGGGACAGGGGACACGGAGCCTGGGGACACAGGATTGGGGGATGTGGGGACATTGGGACAGAAGGCTCTGGGGACACAGGGCCGTGGGGACATGGGGACACATCTGGGGCCATGGGGACACCCACGGATCCATAGGGACAGGGGAACATGGGGCCATGGGGACACACACAGGTCTGTGGGGGAACACCCACGGATCCATAGGGACAAGGGGACACAGGTCCATGGGGGGACACACAGATCCATGGGGACATGGAGACACCCACAGCTCCATGGGGACACCCACAACTCCATGGGGACACCCACAGCTCCATGGGGACACACATAGATCCTTTGGAATTTGTATCCAGGGGGACACCCACAGCTCCATGAGGACACACACAGACCCGTTGGAATTTGTGTCCATGGGGACACATACAGATCCGTGGGAATTTCGATCCATTGGGACACACACAGATCCACAGGAATTCGGATCCATAGGGACACAGGTCCGTAAGGACACCCACAGCTCCATGGGGACACCCACAGATCCACAGGAATTCGGAGCCCCAGGGACACCCACGGATTCCTAGGAATTCAGATCCATAGAATTCGGACCCACAGGGGCACCCACAGATACACAGGAATTCGGAGGCACAGGGACACCCACGGATTCCTAGGAATTCAGATCCATAGAATTCGGAGCCACAGGGACACCCACAGCTTCATAGGAATTCGGAGCCACAGGGACACCCACGGATCCATAGGAATTAGGATCCACAGGATCCGGATCCATAGGAACACCCACGGATCCATAGGAATTCGGATCCATAGGAATTCGGATCCATAGGAACACCCCGTTCCCGC
>NW_021939396.1:70843-73752 GCF_001715985.3 Manacus vitellinus | reverse complement strand
TTTAACTCCCAGCATTTAACCAGTGGAATTCCAGTAGTTGAATTTAACTCCCAGGTTTTAACTCCTGGAATTCCACCTGTTGAATTTAACTCCTGGAATTTAACTCCCAGCATTTAACCAGTGGAATTCCAGTAGTTGAATTTAACTCCCAGGTTTTAACTCCTGGAATTCCACCTGTTGAATTTAACTCCTGGAATTCTACCTGCTGAATTGAACTATTGGAATTAAAGTCCCAGAATTTAACCAGTGGAATTCCAGCAGTTGAATTTAACTCCCAGATTTTCACTGATGGAATTCCAGCAGTTGAATTTACTTCCCAGATTTTTTTATTGCCAGGTTTTAGCTACTGGAATTCTGGGAGTCCCAAGAATTTCCCTGGAAAACAAGCACCAAAACAAATCTCATCGTGATCCCAAACATTTGTGTTTCTTTTCCTATATTTATCCTGGAAGATGCGGATTTGGTACCTCGGGAGGTGCTTTGCATCTGATTTGAATATCATGAATATTCAAAATATTCGTGTTTTTTGAATATTCATGAGCTGTAACACAAACAGAAGAGCTGGAGGGACAGACCAGGAATCCCCTTCCCATGGAATTTTCCAAGACAGAGTTTATCCTTTGCCTCCTTCTTGTAAGCAAGGAAAGAAAACCTGGAATTTAATGAGGTCGTTCCGGCTGAACTGGTCGGATGAGCTGTAGGAGACACCTCATCCCTGGAATTGTTCCTGTTCCAGCCTGGATGGAGCTTGGAACAACCTGGACTAGTTCAAGGTGTCCCTGCCCGGGGCAGGAGTTGGAATTAGATGATCCTTAAAGTCCCTCCCAACCCATTCCGTGATTTTCTGCTTCTCTTCCCGAGGAGAGAAGGAAGAGCTGGATTTTTTTTCCATGGGTACCCAGTGAGAGGCCGGGAGGAAACTGGGACAAGCAGGACCATGGAAAAGCTGGTTAGGTGGAATTCTGGATCCCCGGGGGGGTGATTAAACACTGGGAAAAGGGAGCAGGGAGGATTTGGGATCTCCGACATCGGAGCCGCTCCGACCCAACCGGGCGAGGCTTTGAACACCCAACTCGGGGCTGGGACCTCTCCCGACCCGGATCCTTCTGGAATTCTGCTCCAACACCTGCCTCTCTTCATCTCCGTGACCTCCCAGTTCCTCCCGACCCGGCTCCCTCCGGAATTCCAGAAGTTGACTCCCAGTTTCTCCCACCTCCAGGGAAGCGCTGCCATGACCAACCTCCCGCCTCCAGCGGCGGCGTCCGGGAATTGCTTTTACATCCTGACGGAAGACTGTGCCTACGGAAGCAAATACTTCCAGGCTGGCACCATGTGCTTCTGTAGCGAGCGCAGCTACCTCCGGAATTTTTCCGAGGCCGGGCCCCCCACGTGCTTCCTGAAGGTCGTCGTGCTGGACGACGGCTCCGGTGTCACCGTCAACGTCGGGATCCTGCAACCCCTGCGGGAAGAAGCCGCCGGCTTCCTGCTGGCCATCGGCAACCCCAAGGAACGCCTGAGCTTCTTCCTGGAAAGGCTGAGCTTGGAAGCGGCGCTGGGAGCCGCTCCCGGCCGGAATGTGATGGTGGAGGTCGACCGGAAGTTCTTCCCGGGGGTGATCCGGTACGTCGGGAGCATCTACAAGCCCAGCTTGGCCGTGCTGGCCCCGGTGTTCTTCGGGGTGGAGTTGCAGGTAATGTGGCCAGGAAGGAAAATTCCTGGGTTTTCCGGGATGGTTTTGGGTGTGACATCCCTTTCTGTTTCCTGGGAAAGGGAGAAAACAGGGAGAAGCAGCAGATCCCATCATGGTACCGAGGTCTTCCAGTGCGGGAGGAACTGTGGGATCTCCCTTCCAAGGAAATTCCTTATTTTTCCATGATATTTCTGTGTGTGCAACATCTTTTTTTGGCCTGTTTTCCAGGGAAAAGGGGAAAACAGGGAGAAGCGACGGATCCCATCACGGCACCGAGTTCTTCCAGTGCAGGAGGAACTGGGGGATGGTTTATTTTGCCCAGGAAATTCCTTGGTTTTCCATCATATTTCTGTGTGTGTCATCCCTTTCCATTTCCAGGGAGAGGGGGTAAAACAGGGATAAATGATGGATCCCATCACGGCACCGAGTTCTTCTAATGCCGGGAGGAACTGTGGGATCTTCCTGCCAAGGAAATTCCTTATTTTTCCATCATATCTGTGTGTGTGTGACATCCCTTTCCAGTTCCAGGGAAAAGGGGGAAAACAGGGAGAAGCAGCAGATCCCATCACGGCACTGTGTTCTTCTAGTGCCAGAGGAACTGTGGGATCTCCTTCCAAGGAAATTCCTTATTTTTCCATCATATCTGTGTGTGTGACATCCCTTTCTGTGTCCAGGGAAAGGGGAAAACAGGGAGAAGCGATGGATCCCATCATGGCACTGAGTTCTTCCAGTGCTGGAGGAACTGTGGGATCTCCCTTCCAAGGAAATTCCTTATTTTTCCATCATATCTGTGTGTGTGTGACATCCCTTTCTGTTTCCAGGGAAAGGGGGAAAACAGGGATAAGGAACGGATCCCATCACGGCACCGAGTTCTTCCAGTGCCAGAGGAACTGTGGGATCTCCCTTCCAAGGAAATTCCATGATATTTTTGAGCGTGACATCCCTTCCCATCCTATTTTCCAGGGGGAAGGGGAAAACCGCGGGCGAAGCGACGGCTCCTACCACGGCACCGAGTTCTTCCAGTGCCGGAAGAACTGCGGGATCTTCCTGCCCTTCAGCAAGATCCAGTTCGATCCCGGCGCGGGTGAGAATTCCGGGAATGGGAAGCCCAAGGAGGCCGAGGAAGAGGCGCTTCCCGTAAAAGTGGGAGACGCCGTCAGCTTTTACGTGGATGAGATCCCCACCAAGGGAATCGCCATGGCCGTTTACCGGGAAGGGA
>NW_021939396.1:56169-69828 GCF_001715985.3 Manacus vitellinus | reverse complement strand
GATTTTCCAGTTTAAAATTCAGATTTTTGAATTTTCCAATGGAAAAAAAAACTGGGAAAAACATCTTAAAAAAAAAACAGAATTCCAGAATTCCCTCTTATTCCAGCGTTTTCTGATGGATTTTTTTGTTTTCCTTCCTCTCTTTTCAGGAAGAAGAAGGAACGACTGATATTTTCCGGGAAATCCCAATGGATTCTGTGGTGAAGGAGAGTTTGCCGAGTAGGTGATCGCCCTGTGGGAATTCCAGGGAGGGAATTTGGGATTTATTCCCTCTCTGCAAGGTCTGAAAATCCAATAAAAGCTGAGCCGATCGGGATTTATAGAAAAATCCCCGAGTTCCAGACGGAATTCTTTGGGTGAATCCCGGGAAGAAGAGTTTTTCCTCTGGGAAGAGGCTTTAATTTAGTGGGAGATGGAGCGGGGTGGGAAAAGCTCCGGTGGGAGTCGTTGGGAAAGGCAAGGAATCGGTGGGATCTCTCCAAAAATCATTGGAATTTTCGCTGATTCGTCTCCATAAAGGCAGAAAAATTCGGGAAGAACCCCCTGCTGCCATTCCAGGAGTTTAAGAAGGGCTGGATTAGCTCCGAGGCCGGGAAAGAGGGAACAGGGACATCCAAGGATCAGACCCAGCCGGGATGGGTTGAGGAAGGGCAGGGCCTGTTGGACCAACCTGAGCTCCTTTTGTGACCCACCTGGGGCATGAGGGGAAGGTGTGGATGTGTCTGGACTTTGGCAAAGCCTTGGGCACCGTCTCCCATGGGATAATCCTGGAAAAGGCTTGGACAGGGGCACTCTGGGCTGGGTTAGGAACTGGCTGAGGGCTGGGCCCAGAGTGGTGGGGATGGAGCTGCATCCAGTTGGGATCCGGTCACCAGTGGTGTCCCCAGGGATCAGTGCTGGGCCCAGTTCTGTTTAATGTCTTTATTGATGATTTAGATGAGGGGATCAAGTGAACCATCAGCAAATCTGCAGATGACACTAAGCTGGGCGGGAGTGTCTATCAGCTGGAAGGCAGGAGGGCTCTGCAGAGGGACCTGGAGAGTTTGGAGAGTTGGGCTGATTCCAACAGGATGAGGTTCAACCAGGCCAAGTGCCAGGTCCTGCACTTTGGCCACAACAACCCCCGGTAGCCCCACGGGCTGGGACAGAGTGGTTGGAGAGCAGCCAGGCAGGAAGGGAGCTGGGAGTTTGGATGGACAAGAAGCTGAACAGGAGCCAGAGTGTGCCCAGGTGGCCAAGAAGGCAAATGGATCCTGGCCTGGATCAGGAACAGTGTGGCCAACAGGTCCAAGGAAGTGATTCTGCCCCTGGACTCAGCACTGTGAGGCCACACCTGGAGTGCTGTGTCCAGTTCTGGGCCCTCAGTTCAGGAAGGACATTGAGGTGCTGGAGCAGGTCCAGAGAGCAACAAGGCTGGTGAAGGGTCTGGAGCACAATTCCCATGAGGAGAGGCTGAGGAAGCTGGGGGGGCTCAGCCTGGAGAGGAGGAGGCTCAGGGGAGACCTCCTCACTCTCTGCAACTCCCTGACAGGAGGGGGGAACTGGGTGGGGGTTGGTCTCTTTTCCCAGGCAACAATCAGCAAGACAAGAGGGCTCGGTCTCAAGCTGTGCCAGGGGAGGTTTAGGTTGGATATTGAGAAGGAATTCTTTCCAGAGAGGGTGCTCAGCCATTGGAATGGGCTGCTCAGGGAAGTGGGGGATTCTCCATCCCTGGAGATTTTTAAAAAGACTGGATGTGGCATCAGTGCCATGGGCTGGGAACCACAGCGGGGTTGGATCAAGGGTTGGATTTGATGATCTCGGAGGTCCCTTCCAACCCAGCTGATTCTATGGTTCTATGATTTCCATGATTCCCTGTCATCCTGTTGGACCAGCTTGGCCATCCGTTGGGAATTACACCTTGTGCTCATCTGTGTGGCCTGGAATTCCAGAACAGATCTGGAATTAGGGGAGATCCAGAGGTTCCATAATATTAATTCCCGCCTCACCCGACGTTTTGTGTCGTCCGCCAGGTTTGTTTCCGTCCTTCGACTCCGACGTGGGTTTGGGACCCCCAAATCCAAGGAAAGAGGAGACGAGCGAGAGCGGCGAGGAGGGCGACGGTGGGAATTCCCCCCTGGAAGTGAACTCCATGGTCCAGATCGCCTTGGACAAGGGGAGCCAAGTGTCGGGAATCATCCGCTGGTTGGGATTCCTGCCCCAGATTAAGGAGAAAATGGCTGGAGTGGAACTGGTGAGGGGCAGATTTGGGATCTCCGGGTACATCCAGGGGCTGGGAGCGCGTCCCGGGAAGGGAACGGAGCCGGGAAGGGTTTGGAGCAGCTGGGGGGGCTCATCCTGGAGAAAAGGGGGATCAGGGGGGATCCAAGGGGACAGGAAGGTGGAAATGGGTGGGATCGGGGGACAAGGGACAGGACAAGAGGGAACGGCCTCAAGTTGCACCAGGGGAGGTTTAGGCGGGATATTGGGAAAATTCCTTCCTGGAAAGGGTTGTAAAGCACTGGAAGGGGCTGCCCAGGGCGGGGGTGGGATCCCCATTCCTGGAGGGATTTCCCATCCCTGTGGATGTGGCCCTTTGTGGGGGACACAGTTTAGCGGTGGTGTGGGCTCTCAGAGCCTCAGAGCTCTTTTCCAACTCCCTGATCCCATAAATCCTGCCATTCCCGGATGTCTTCTCCAGGATGAAGACAAGGGGGTCACCGGGGGCGAGTGGTTGGGCAAATCCTACTTCCACTGCGCCCCAAAACGCGGCCTCTTTGTGAGGCTCAACTCCTGCCAGCCCGACCGGCGCTTCCAGAGCCTTCCCGACGCCCACCCCTCCCTCCTGGAATACGGTGAGTCCTCCGGGAAGCGGGAAAACCGGGAAGACTTCCCGTGGAGAAGGGAGGTCCTTCACCTGCTTTGAGTCCTGGGTTCTGGTGGCATCTGTGCCCCACCACACCCCTGGCACTGCTGGCTTCAGGGTGGGACTCCAAAGGTCTCAGAGGTCTTTCCCAACCTAAAAAAACTTCCATAGGGAACATCCCTACCGGCGCGAGAGGTCGTAAGCGATTCGGGAAACCGGGAAAACCCGGATTGAGAAGCCACCTTGGAGTTTTAGGCTCAGCTTATGACTCATGGGGGAGGAATCAGGGAAGGGCTGAGATGCCACTGAGGATTTGGGGACTCCAAGGGATTTGTTTTCCTTGCAGGAGAACGGGAAGTTCTTCCCCGGGCTCCTCCGGAGAGTTTTCCTCCCCTCCGGAACGAGGCGGCCGTGCGCGTCCTGCGGGGCCGGATGAAGGGCATCCAAGGCCACTGTAATTCCTGCTACATGGATGCAGCTCTCTTCAGGTGAGGAAATGGCTTCCCTGAGCGGGGTTTTAATCCCTAAATCGCAGCACTTCCCTGGATTTCTGCGTCGGTGGGATAAAACCACGGAGACGGAGCCCCGAGGCTGCTTTTCCAGCTCATTCCCAACCCTGGAAGGCTTTCCAGCCCTGAGGAACCCCCCTCCCCGTTCCCGTGTGTCTTGTCCTCCAGGGTGCTGAGAGCTCCCGGTTTTCCAGACTCG
This sequence comes from Manacus vitellinus, assembly GCF_001715985.3. NCBI lineage: Eukaryota > Metazoa > Chordata > Aves > Passeriformes > Pipridae > Manacus > Manacus vitellinus. Next base: position 66,275 of record NW_021939396.1, on the reverse strand, counting down.
GACCATGCTGGCTCTGTCCCCGGAAGTTGTGGCTGGAATCACTTCCCAAGAACCCACCCGGGAGGTCCCAGCTGGGCTGTTTGGAGAGGAAAAGACTCCCTGGGGCCTTTCCCTGAGTTTTGGCTGCCAAGTAGGAATTCCCTTCTCCCTGAGCTCTTCCCTTGCTGTCTCCCAGTGTCCATTGATCCAGCTGTGCTGTCCCTCACCTCCCTGTCATTCCATGCATGGAATCTTGAGCATCCCAGCCATCGACTGTCACCATCCACCGGCATTTTGGGTTCCGGCCGTTGCTCCCAATCCATCGGGATTAAACCCATCCCACTCTTTCCACAGCCTCTTCTCCTGCACGTCCGTGCTGGACTCCATGCTCTTCATGCCCTTCCCACTGAATGACAGGAATGTGCAGGGAATTCTGCGGGATGAGATCGTGAATCCCCTCCGGAGGTGAGTCTCTGAGAATGCCGGGAGTTTTCCCTCTGCCTTCATTCCTTCTCTGCTGACCCTGGAGCTGGGAGCTGGCACCGAGGGAAAGGGATTTTTCCTGCCAGCCACATCCCACAGGAGAACAGGGAATGGTTTCCCACTGCCAGAGAGTAGGTTTAGGTGGGATATTGGGAAGAAATTCCTCCCTGGGAGGATGGGGAGGGGCTGGGATGGAATTCCCAGAGAAGCTGTGGCTGCCCCATCCCTGGAAGTGTCAAAGGGCAGGTTGGAGCAACCTGGGATAGTGGGAGGTGTCCCTGCCCAGGACAGGGGGGTTGGAATTCAACAATCTCTCCCAACCCAAACCATTCCATGATCCTGTGATGGTTCTTCCTGTTGTTCCTTTCCCTGGGATGTGAGACTGTGCCAGCTCCTTCCATGAGAGTCTCCCACTCTGGAGAAACCTTGGGAGCTGCACTTCCCAGGGAAAGAAAAAAGCAGGGATTCCTGGGGTTCCAACCACCTCTGGGTGGAATCCTGGAGTTGATGAAGCTTTACCTTCGTCAACAATTGATCCCAAAGAATTCCAGGCTGGATGAGGGGAGACCATCCACCTTCCAGAGCCTAAAGGGGCTCCTGGAGAACTGGAGAGGGAATTTGGACGAGGGATGGAGGGACAGGACAAGGGGGAGTGGCTTTAAACTGCCAGAGGGCAGGGATAGGTGGGATACTGGGAAGGAATTCTTCCCTATGAGGGTGGTGAGCAGCTGGAATAGAATTCCCAGAGAAGCGGTGGCTGCCCTGTCCCTGGAAGCATCCAAGGGATGCAACTTGGAGCAACCTGGCATAGTGGGTGGCATCCCTGCAGGTTAGAATCCCTTCCCACCCAACCCATTCCATGATTGAAACGCCCTGGAGGGATCACCCGGAGCCGGTTGTCGTTCCAGGACTGGATTTGTCCGGGCCAGCAGCGTGATGCACCTCCGGGAGCAGCTCACGGACAAGGGCCAATGTTCCAGCTTCACCAACGCTGAGAAAGGTCAGGAGCTCCCTCTGGAGCTTTTTCAGGGCTGCTTCCCTGTGTTTTGCCTCATCCAGGCACCAGCCGACCGCTGAATTTTGGGCTTTTCCCGGGAATGTGCTTTAAGGAGCCGGTGATTTATGGCAAAATTCACACGGAAAATGTTTTCGGCTTTTAAAACTTTCCGTGTCCATAGAGCCCTTTCCAGAGCCTAAAGGGGCTCCAGGAGAGCTGGAGAGGGAATTGGGATGAGGGATGGAGGGATAGGACACGGGGAATGGGATTAAACAGACAGAGGGCAGGGTGAGGTGGGATATTGGAAAGGAATTCTTCCCTGGGAGGGTGTGGGGAGGGGCTGGGATGGAATTCCCAGAGAAGCTGTGGCTTCCCCATCCCTGGAAGTGTCCAAGGCCAGGTTGGAGCAACCTGGGATAGTGGGAGGTGTCCCTACCTATGGAAGGGGGTTGGAACTGGATGATCTTTACGGTTCCTTCCCACCCAAACCATTCCAGGATTCCATGAAAGTGCAGTATCCCAAGGCTGGTTTGCCTTTTCCATGCTCCCCTTGGGATTTGTGCCTTATCCAAGTGCTCTCAGCCTTTATCCCGGTTGCCCCCTCACCTAAAAAATGAAATTCCAGGTTCATGGAATGTTGGCTCGTGTTTCCCTGGCAGCTTTTGGCTCCCATCCCTTTTCCCTCCCCTTTCCAGATCCCGAGGAATTCCTCAACCTCATAATGCAGCAGATCCTGGGAATGGAGCCACTCTTGAAACTCCAGTAGGTTTCCACAGCTGAGGGATGCAATTCCCAGGTTTTCCACCTCACATTCCCTGGGTTTGAGGGTCCTGGGTTTTCCCTTTCCACAGAGCTTTTTGGAAGCACAGCTCCGAGTTTTGGGCAGCTCCTTCTGCTGTCCCCCGTGATCCTGCTTGTTGGGATCTTCCCAGCCAGGAAAAAACACTTCCGAGCTCTCCCTGGAAGGCGCTGCCTTCGGAAAATCGGGATAAAAAGCCTCGTCCCACCCTCGGGGAGAGCCGAGAAGGGGTTTGAGGGCAGAGCCAGCAGGATCCAACAGCCTTTGGATAAATCTGGGATGCATCCAGGCTGCCGAGCTGGCTCCCATCCCAGAGCCCATGGATGCCATCCCAGGACTCCCACAAAGGGGATGAGGGGCTGGAGGAAGCCAAAAGTAACAGAAGGGGATTGTTGGATCTCCGCGCTCCTTTGTGGATCCGGGAACGCCGAGAAAAGGCCGAGCACAAAGGGGGCCTCTGTGCTGCAGCTCCCCTGCGTGGGGTTATCCTGAGGAAATCCTTCCCCTGCTGGATGGAGGCCTTGTGGGAGCTCTCCTGGAACAGCTCAGTGATGGGGATATCAATGGATCTCCCACCGGAGCAACCGTTGGATTGTCGGGCTTAAAAGCCGCTCCCAGGATTTTTTTTTTATATTTATATCCAGGAATTTTACCCATGGGAGTGGGATTTGGTGCTACAGGGGGGGACAACAAGGCTGAAAGTCCTACTTATCCCCCCTTCCCATGGCACAAATGTGGGATTTCCACGTGGAAAAAGGGCTGGGTGTGGCACCAAACCACCCCCGGTGCCTGGAGCCCGGAAGGTCCGGCGGGAGAATCCTCAGGGAGAATCCTCTGGAGGATTCTCAGCCATCCCACGACTATTCCCTGCAGGTCAGGAGGGCGGGAGCAGGATTGTTACTGCTACCAGATCTTCCTGGATAAGCAGGAGGATCTGGTGGTTCCCAACGTGCAGCAGTTGGTGGAACGTTCCTTCCTGTCCTCGGATCTGAAGCTGGTGGAGGTGAGGCCCTTCCCTCTGCTTCCTAAATACCTTCTGGGTCCCACATCCAACACCGAATCCAAGCCTGACTTGGGAAAAGGGCTCAGCTTTCCCCATTTCCCTTTTATCCCGCTAGAAACCGCAGCGGGAAGTCTTCATTCCCAAATTTAGAGCGGAACCTCCAAGCTTTGACTCTTCCGATTTCCCTTTCTTTTCCCCTTTCCTTTCCCCAGATCCCATCCTGCTTCATTATCCAAATGCCCCGTTTTGGGAAGGAATACAAAATGTTCAGCAAAATCATCCCTTCCTTGGAGCTGGACATCACAGACCTGCTGCTGGACAGTGAGTTGGGAATGACGGGCCGGGAGCTCTTGGGATCAGGGTGGGATCCTCCTCCTTCCCCAAGGAAGAATTCCCCACGGTTTTGGCGGGACAAGCTGGATTTCAGGGGGGGATCTGGGGAAGCCCCAGCCTCTGTTGTCCCTGCAGGTCCCAGGGAATGCTGCCTGTGTGGAGATGTTGCCACCCTGGAATGTTTGGAATGTTTCCAGGACCAGGTGTTCGCAGCCACGGGCCTGAAGCAGTTCTGCAGCTCCTGCTCCAGACAGGTATTTTTCCTTGGATGCTCCCCAGGAATCCACTCTCGGCATGAGGTTGAACCCTCCCAAAATTTCCCTGGATGTTGGGCACGGAGTCATTCCCACAGGGTGCTGAACCCTCTGCTCACACAGAGTCTAAAGAATCATGGAATCATAAAATCATGGAATGCTTCAGGTTGGGAAGGAGCTTAATTATCATGGAATTCCAACCCCCTGCCATGGGCAGGGACACCTTCCACTATCCCAGGTTGCTCCAAGCCCTGTCCAGCCTGGCTTTGGACATTTCAGCTTCACATCCACAGCTTCTCTGGACAACCTATTCCATAAAAAAGCACAAATCCTAACCTGTTCCATGAAAGCCCCTAATCCTGCACAAACTGGGTGTGATCCCACACCATGAGCATTCCCAAACCTTCTTGGAGGGTGACAGGCTCCAGTTTCAGCTTCTTCCTGCCAGGCTGTTGCCACAACAGCATTCCCAGACATCCAGGGAACACAGGAGTCAGAGAATTTGGGAATAAACTGGGAATCTGACCCCTGTCCCCTCTCCCAGGGTCAATCCCAACCTGTCCCCTCCCTCAGGATCATTCCTGTCCCCTCCCTCAGGATCATTCCCATCCCCTCCCTCAGGATCATTCCCATCCCTCCCTCAGGATCTTTCCCATCCCCTCCCTCAGGATCATTCCCATCCCCTCCCTCAGGATCATTCCCATCCCTTCCCTCAGGTTCACTCCCATCCCCTCAGGATCATTCCCATCCTGTCCCTCAGGATCATTCCCATCCTGTCCCTCAGGATCATTCCTGTTCCTTCCCTCAGGATCATTCCCATCCCCTCCCTCAGGATCACTCCCATCCCCTCAGGATCATTCCCATCCTGTCCCTCAGGATCATTCCCGTTCCTTCCCTCAGGATCATTCCCATCCCCGCAGGATCATTCCCATCCCCTCCCTCAGGATCATTCCCATCCCCTCCCTCAGGATCATTCCCATCCCCTCTCTCCAGATCATTCCCATCCCCTCCCTCAGGTTCATTCCCATTCCTTCCCTCAGGATCATTCCCATCCCCTCAGGTTCATTCCCATCCCTTCAGGATCATTCCCATCCCCTCCCTCAGGTTCACTCCCCTCCCTCAGGTTCATTCCCATCCCTCCCTCAGGATCATTCCCCTCCCTCAGGATCATTCCCATCCCCTCCCTCAGGATCATTCCCATCCCCTCCCTCAGGTTCATTCCCATCCCTCAGGATCATTCCTATCCCCTCCCTCAGGATCATTCCCCTCCCTCAGGATCATTCCCCTCCCTCAGGATCATTCCCATCCCTCCCTCAGGATCATTCCCATCCCCTCCCTCAGGTTCACTCCCCTCCCTGAGGATCATTCCCATCCCCTCAGGCTCATTCCCATCCCCTCCCTCAGGTTCACTCCCATCACCGACGCAAAGCACACAAACCGGCGCGGCTGCACATCCCGGAGGAATTCCAGCGGTGGAATTCCCGGCGGAGGCAGCCGATCCCTCGGGAGAAGCTGGAGCTCTTTGCCGTGCTCTGCATCGAGACCAGTCACTACGTGGCCTTCGTCAAGTACGGCCCCGGGAAGGAGCACTGGATGTTCTTCGACAGCATGGCCGACCGGCATGGTGAGCGCCGGCATTCCGGAAGCTCCCGGGAGCTGCTCAGCACACCCTTTCCCTCTGGAATTCCCTGCCCAGCTGAGTCTCGCTCTGGATCTTGCTTCCATTGAATTAGATTCCAGAAAAAATAGGGCCAAACCAAGGTGGGAGTTCTTCCAAGAGCTTCCATCCATGGCCAGGCCAAGGTGGGAGTTATTCCAGGAACTTCCATCCATGACCAGGCCAAGGTGGGAGTTATTCCAGGAGCTTCCATCTCTGGATACGTTCAGACAAGTCCACTTTTTCCCTCTGAAATTCCCTGTCCAGCTTAGTCTCTCTCTGGATCTTGCTCCCATTGAATTAGACTCCAGAAAAAAATAGGGCCAAGCCGAGGTGGGAGTTCTTCCAGGTTCTTCCATCCATGGCCAGGCCGAGGTGGGAGTTCTTCCAGGAGCTTCCATCCTCTGGATACATTTAAGCAAATCCGCCTTTTCCCTCTGAAATTCCCTGTCCAGTTTAGTCTCTCTCTGGATCTTGCTTCCATTGAATTAGATTCCAGAGAATAGTGTGGCCAAGCCAAAGTGGGAATTCTTCCAGGAGATTCCATCCATGGCCAAGCCATGGTGAGAGTTCTTCCAGGTGATTCCATCCTCTGGCTACGTTCAAACACAGGGATTTAAACCCAGTCCCAGCTGGGCATGGATTGTTCTCCTGTCCTTCCAACTTTGTTCTTATCATGGAATCATGGAAGATTTGGTTTGGGTTGGAAGGGAATTTCGAAGGTCAAGGAATTCCAACCCCCATTTCCATGGGCAGGGACTCCTCCCACTATCCCAGGTTGTTCCAACCTGGCCTTGGACACTTCCAGGGATGGGGCAGCCACAGCTTCTCTGGGAATTCCATTCCAACCCCTCCCCACCTTCCCAGGGAAGAATTCCTTCCCAGTATCCCATCCAACCCTCTGGCAGTGGGAAGCCATTCCCTGTGTGCTGTCCCTCCATCCCTCATCCCAATTCCCTCTCCAGCTCTCCTGGAGCCCCTTTAGGCTCTGGAATGTGGATGTTCCCCCCTCATCCAACCTCTTCCAGCGCTTTTGACCTCCAGGTATCTCCTGGAGCTGCAGGAGCTCATCCCTCGGGATCTGAGCCGGGCCTTCCCTCCTTTTCCCTGCCGTAGGTGGCGAAAGCGGCTTCAACATTCCCGCCGTGACGCTGTGCCCGGAGGTCGCCAAATACCTGGAATTGCCCTTGGCCGGGCTGGCCCTGGAGCAGCCCCGGGATATGGATGGAGTGGCCAAAAGGCTCTTCTGTGACGCCTACATGTACCTGTTCCAGAGCCGGAAAATGGCCCTGTACAAGTGACCTGGAGCGGCCTCGGGAATCCGGGATCGCTTCCCAGCCCCTCGGGAACAAGCCGAGTCTGGACGCAACAAGCTGCACTTGGGAGCCTCTTCTTACCTCTCCTGGTATCCCGCTATCCACGGGTTTGGGAAATCCAGGCTTTATCCCGTGGGCACAGCTGGACTTTGGAATTATTGACGCCCGGATCCCGTCTCGTTCCGCACGTTCCCATCCCGCCCTTTTCCCTTCCCGCCCTCCTTTTCTCCCGTCCCTCCGAAGCCGAGGACCAGCAGCAACCAAAGCACTGGGATTCATCCTCAGCTTTTCGGGGAGCACAAGGAATCCGCAGCCTCCCCTTCCCTAAAAACATCCTCGCCTGGATTCGGGGGAGTGGGAAAACCGGGTGGGAGCCGGTTGGGATGGATCAGGAGGAGGGGTTTTCCCTCTAAATCCCTCGATTATCTGCACTTCCCTTATATCCAGCACTTTTTGCCCGCCATCCCTCGGGCGTCTCGAGCTGAAAATATCCCTTAAAACCAGACATTCCTGGAAGAAGAAAACTGGGAGAAGGATGGAGCACCTGCCGCTCCCTCCCTTCGGCAAACTCCGTGCGGGATTTGGGGTTTCCACTTGACTCTTGAGCACTTCCCATCCCGATTTTTTTTTTTCCACGTCAGCTTCCAAGTTCGGTGCCAAACACCGGAATTCCAAGGGCAGAAATGGGAAAAACCCCAAATAAACAAAAAAACACTTTTGGATTTCCTGCCCTGAGTCCAGGAAAGTTTCGGGATTCGGTGGGAATTGATATTCCATGAAGTTTAATAAATTCGTGAACTGGGGGATTCATGGATGTGGAATTCCAGCGGCGGGACACCCAAAACCTTGTGGGACACCTCCAGGAATCCTGGATTTGCAGCTTTAACCCCTCTCCCTGCTCTTTTCTTTCTTTTCCCTGTTTAGTGCAGGAATTTTCCCACCCGGCTTCGGATCCGTCCCGGTGGCTCGGGCCATGCGGTTTAGGATCTTCTTGGCATTCCAATCCCTATGGAATCCTTCCACTTGGATAAGTCCCACTTGGAGTTCTGGGCCTGGTTTGAGCTCCCCAGTCCGGGAGAGACGAAGAGAATCCAAGGAAGAGCCGTGAAGGGATGAAGGGATTGGATGAAGGGATTGGAGCAGGAGAGGCTGGAAGAGCTGGGATTGTCCATCCTGGAGAAGGGGAATCTCCTCAATATCCATAAATTCCTGAAGGAACCCCCGGGAGCTTCTGTGCCCGGTGCCAGGACCAAAGTGGTTTCACTTGGATTCCCTCCGGACATTGGGAATCAAATCCTTGGGGGTGATAGGGGGAATTCCAGGAATTCCACTGGCACAGGTCGCTCCCCTCGTCCACCCAAGTCGTTCTTCATTCCTCTTTCCCCAAAAAACTCAGGACAACCTTTCCTCAGGCACAATGAACTCCGGGATTTTTTGGTGCTTTGCTCTAAAAAAAAAAAAATATGGAACTTCCGGCGAAATATTCCTGGTTTTCCTGGAGTTTTTTCTTCTCTCCAAAGGGAACACGGCGCCCACGGCTGGAGATGCTCCAGCTTGTCGGGATTTTGGGAATAGTGACCAGCGGGTTTGTTAAGCTCTTAATTATTCTCTTCCCTGGCAATGGGAAGATCCAAAGTGAGGAGGGTGGGAATGATCCTTGGGAATGGGGAGCTTCCGGGGGATTTTCCTCCCGCTGGAGCTGCTAAGGGGTTTTCAGTAGAATTAGGGTTTTACACTGGAATTAGGGTTTTCACTGGAATTTGGGTTTTTTACTGGAATTAGGGGTTTTCAGTGGAATTAGGGTTTTTACTGGAATTAGGGGTTTTCAGTGGAATTAGGGTTTTTTACTGGAATTAGGGTTTTATACTGGAATTAGGGTTTTCAGTGGAATTAGGGTTTTTCAGTGGAATTAGGGTTTTCAGTGGAATTAGGGTTTTCAGTGAAATTAGGGTTTTCACTGGAATTAGGGTTTTTACTGGAATTAGGGTTTTCAGTGGAATTAGGGGGTTTTACTGGAATTAGGGTTTTATACTGGAATTAGTTTTTTTCAGTGGAATTAGGGTTTTTCAGTGGAATTAGGGTTTTCAGTGGAATTAAGGTTTTCACTGGAATTTGGGGGTTTTCAGTGGAATTAGGGTTTTTCAGTGGAATTAAGGTTTTCACTGAAAATAGGGGTTTTCACTGGAATTAGGGTTTTACTGGAATTAGGGTTTTCCACTGGAATTAGGGTTTTCACTGGAATTAGGGTTTTACTGGAATTAGGGTTTTACTGGAATTAGGGTTTTCAGTGGAATTAGGGTTTTTATTGGAAATTGGGTTTTCACTGGAATTAGGGTTTTTCACTGGAGCCAGGATCCACCTGGAGCCAGGATTAACCTGAATCCAGGATTAACCTGGAAGCAGCCTCCACCTTCCAGGGAATGCAAACAGAATGGGAAAGAGAGGGAATGTGGCCACAGAGACCAAGCTTGGAATAGGGAAGGCAGAGGATCAGCCAGGGGTGTCCCAGGAGTGTCCCATGGGATGTCCCAGGGATGTCCCACGGGATGTCCCAGGGATGATCCAGGGGTGTTCCAAGGATTTCCCAGGGATGTCCCAGGAGTGTCCCTCAGGATGTCCCAGGGATGTCCCACGGGATGTCCCAGGGATATCCCACAGGATGTCCCACGGGATGTCCCACGGGATGTCCCACAGGATGTCCCACGGGGTGTCCCATGGGATGTCCCAGGGATGTCCCGGGGGTGTTCCAAGGATTTCCCAGGGGTGTCCCAGGGCTGATTTGGTGGGAAGATCCCTTTCTGTGCGCTCAGGATTTGGTCTCCGGGGGGGAGTTTCCTGTCCCCAGTTCCCTCTCCCGTGTCCCCCGTGTGCCACCATCCCCTTGTCCCCCCGTGTGCCACCATCCCCGTGTCTCCCGTGTGCCACCATCCCTGGTGCCCTGTGTCCCCCCCTGCTGCCACCCCTGTATCCGTGTCCCCTCTGTGTCCCATATCCTGGGTCTGTCGCCATCCCTGTGTCCCCACGTGCTGCCATCCCTGTCCAGTGTCCCCTGGGTCCCCATCCCCGCTGTCCTGTGTCCCCCCCCTGTGCTGCCATCCCCGTGTTTCATGTCCCCTGGGTCCCCATCCCTGTGCTCCGTTGTCCCCTGGGTGCCACCACCCCTGGTGTCCCGCGTGCCGCCATCCCTGGTGCCCTGTCCCCTGTGTGCCACCCTCCCTTCCCGTGTGTCCCGGGTGCCACCCTCCCCTGTCCCTCCCTCCCCCGTGTCCTCGCTGTCCCCAGGCC
>NW_021939396.1:36279-54400 GCF_001715985.3 Manacus vitellinus | reverse complement strand
CAGGAATGTCACCTGTCCTCTCCCAAAGGCCACCCCCTCAGGAATGTCACCTTCCCACAGCTCCAGCGACCTGGGCACGGAATCCACGGGAAAAGAGGGATGAAATCCATCCCAAACCACCAATTCCGGGATGTTTCCCGCTGATCCATCCTGGTTTTCCTTTTCCAGTCGGGACTGCCGGGGGTTTCTCCCTCGGGAAAGGGGAGTTGGGAGCACCTTTGGCACCCCCAGACCTTCATTCCCAAAATTTCGGCCCTCCCGTATCCCAAGGTCTTTCCTTTCCCCAGGGGAATGAGGAAATCATGGAATGCTTTGGGTTGGGAAGGACCTGGAAGCTGCTCAAGCTCCAACCTCCTTCCGCTACTCCAGGTTGCTCCAATATCCCAAAATTCCCCACGGAATCCCGCCGGAGACGGGAATAAACCCCCATTCCATGTGCACTTCCAACCTTCAGCTTTATTATTCCCGTTTCGGAGGGAAAAAGATCCCAGTTTTCCATCTAAATCTTGTTGAAGGCAGCGATGTCCACGCTCTGCACCTGGAATGAGAGCAGAGCCCTCCGGGTCATTCCAGGCATTCCCAAGAAAACACCCCGGTTTCCAAACCCTCCCTCTCTTATCCCGCTCCGACAAGTCCTCCAGGTAATTCCAGGCGTTCCCAAGAAAACACATCCTGGTTTTCAAACCCTTCCTCTCTTACCCTGCTCTGACAAGTCCTCCAGGGAATTCCAGGTGTTCCCAAGAAAACACATCCCAGTCTAAACCTTCCTTCTCTTATCCCACTCCGATGAGTCCTCCAGGTAATTCCAAGTGTTCCCAAGAAAACACATCCTGGTTTCCAAACCCTCCCTCTCTTATCCCGCTCCGACGAGTCCTCCAGGTAATTCCAGGCATTCCCAAGAAAACACATCTCGGTTTCCAAACCCTCCCTCTCTTATCCCACTCTGACAAATCCTCCAGGTAATTCCAGGCATTCCCAAGAAAACACATCCCAGTTTTCACACCCTCCCTCTCTTATCCCGCTCTGACGAGTCCTCCAGGTAATTCCAGGCATTCCCAAGAAAATATCCTGGTTTTCAAACCCTCCCTCTCTTATCCCACTTTGACGTCATCCAGGTAATTCCAGGCATTCCCAAGAAAACTCATCCCCGTTTCCCAACCCTCCCTCTCTTCTCCCACTCCCAGACTCACGTAATCCTCGAACTTGGTGATCTCCTCCTCCAGGATGTCCGTTCCCACTTTTTCGTCCTCCACCACGCACTGGATCTGCAGCTTCCGGATTCCGTATCCCACCGGGACGAGCTTGGAAGCTCCCCAGAGCAGCCCATCCATGTGGACGGAACGGACACATTCCTCCAGCTTGGCCATGTCCGTCTCGTCGTCCCACTGGGAAAAGAGGCAGGAAAAGCGGGAAGTTCAAGTGTTTTCCCGGGATTCGGCAGCGATCCTCTTTTTCCTTGATTTCCTGCCCTTTTTCTGTAGGATTTTCCCCTTTTTATCTTTACACCAGGACACCTCTTGGGATCATCCAGCTGATCCAAAGAGCCCTTTCCCGGCTGGTTTCACCGGAGCTTGGAAAAGGGAAGGATCCAGGGAATGCTTGGAGCAGCTTCCGGTGTCCAAAGGGGCTCCCGGAGAGCCGGAGAGGGACTGGGAATAAGGGATGGATGGATGGGACACAGGGAATGGATTCCCACTGCCAGAGGGTAAGATGGGATATTGGGAAGGAATGGGATACTGGGGAGGAATGGGATATGGGAAGGAATGGGATATTGGAAGGAATGGGATGTTGGGAAGGAATGGGATATTGGAATGGGATATTGGAATGGGATATTGGAATGGGATACTGGAAGGAATGGGATATTGGAAGGAATGGGATATTGGGGAGGAATGGGATACTGGAAGGAATGGGATACTGGGGAGGAATGGGATATTGGAATGGGATACTGGGGAGGAATGGGATATTGGAATGGGATACTGGAAGGAATGGGATACTGGGAAGGAATGGGATACTGGAAGGAATGGGATATTGGGAAGGAATGGGATATTGGAAGGAATGGGATGTTGGGAAGGAATGAGATATGGGAAGGAATGGGATACTGGGGAAGAATGGGATATTGGAATGGGATACGGGGTAGGAATGGGATACTTGAAGGAATGGGATACTGGGGAGGAATGGGATATAGGGAAGGAATTCTCCCCTGGGAGGGTGGGGAGGGGTTGGGATGAAATTCCCAGAGAAGTTGTGGCTGCCCCATCCCTGGAAGTGTCCAAGGCCAGCTTGGAGCCACCTGGGATAGTGGGAGGTGTCCCTGCCCATGGAAGGCGATGGAATTCCACGATCCTTAAGGTCCCTTCCCATCCCAAACCATCCCAGGATTCCACGGCGCGAAGGCGACGCATCCCGGCAGGAACATCCCAGCAGGAACATCCCAGCAAGAACATCCCGCCCCGTTCCAAGGTTTGGAATTCCGCAGGTCCTCCCAGCGTTTCCCCTCGGAGAAGGAAGGGAGAGGATTCCCAGAGCTCCCAAATTCCCAGCGCTCACCGGCTTCACATCCAGGAGGATGGAGGACTTGGCGATGATTCCCGGTTTCTTGGCCTTCTTTTCCGCGTACTGCCGGAGCCGCTCTTCCCGAACTTTGGCGGCTTCCCGGTCTTCCTGTTCGTCGTCGCTCCCGAAAAGGTCGATGTCGTCGTCCTCATCCTCCCCCTCGGCAGCCGCCGGCTCCGGTTTCTTGGCCGGGAGCTCCACTTTTTTGGAGGGAATGCTGAAAGGTTCCACTTTCTGTGGAGGGGAGGGAAAAGGGGAGAGGGGGAAGGGAAAGGGAGAAGGGGAAGGGAAAAGGGGAAGGGAAAAGGGGAAGGGAAAAGGGGAAGGGAAAAGGGGAAGGGAAAAGGGGAGAAGGGGAAGGGAAAAAAAGGGGAAAAGTGGAAGGGAAAGGGAGGAAATTAAAGGGAAAAGCGGAAAATTAAAGGGAAAAGGGGAGAAGGAGAAGGGAAAAGGGGAGAAGGAGAAAGGAAAGGGGGAGAAGGGGAAGGGAAAAGGGGAGACGAGGAAGGGAAAAAAAGGGGAGAAGGGGAAGGGAAAGGGAGAAAATGAAAGGGAAAAGGGGAGAAGATTAAAGGAAGAAGGGGAAAGGGGAGAAGGGGAAGGGAAAAGGGGAAGAGAAAGGGGAGAAGGTGAAGGGACAAGAGGGAAAATTAAAGGGAAAAGGGGAGAAGGTGAAGGGAAAAGGGGAGAAGGGGAAGGAAAAGGGGGAGAAGGGACAAGGGGGAAAATTAAAGGGAAAAGGGGAGAAGGGGAAGGGAAAGGGAGGAAATTAAAGGGAAAAGGGGAAAATTAAAGGGAAAAGGGGAGAAGGAGAAGAAAAAGGGAGAAAATTGAAGGGAAAAGGGGGAGAAGGGGAAGGGAAAAGGGGAGAAGGTGGAGGGAAAAAAAGGGGAGAAGATTAAAGGGAAAAGGGGGAGAAGGTGAAGGAAAAGGGAAGGAGATTAAAGGAAGAAGGGGAGAAGATTAAAAGAAAAAGGGAAGAAGGTGAAGGGAAAAGGGGAGAAGGTGAAGGAAAATGGGGAGAAGGTGAAGGAAAATGGGGAGAAGGGGAAGGAAAAGGGAAGAAGGGGAAGGGAAAAGGGGAGGAGATGAAGGAAAAAGGAACAAGGAGAAGGGAAAAGGGAAAAAGAAGGGAAAAGGGAACGAGGGGAAGGAAAAGGGAACAAGGTGAACTTGGAGTCGGAGCAGAGCAGCCCAAAAGCCCGGGGATGGGAATGGGAATGCTCAAGCCCCACTTGGTGGGATTTTGGGGGAGAACGGGATCCAAAGCGGGATATTTGACCCCCCGGATCGTCGATCCCTCCGGAGTTCCATTCCCAGAGGGAATCCCGCCACGTTCCCGAGGCTCACCTGGGTGGGAGGGACGGGCGAGGGCTGGTGGGAGCCGGAGGAGGATTTTTCCAGGGCGTTCAGGCGGCTCTCCAGCTTGAAGATGGCCATCTGCAGGTCGGAGACCACTGGGAAAAGAAGGGAAAAACCGGGAAAAGCCACTCAAGTTTTCCCGGATCCGGGTGGGATTCTGAGGCGGGATGAGGATTTTTCCCACTCACCGCTGCGGAGGTTTTGGTTTTCCACTTCCAGGTGGGAAATCCGGGCCAGGAGCTCGTTCTGGTCGCCGGTGGCTCCGGAGGCGCCGCCGCTCTGGAAGGAGGAGGAAAAGTGGGATGAGGCGGAGCCGGTTCCGCCCCTTTTCCCGAAAATTCCAAAGCCCGGGGGGAAAGGAGGGAATTTTAAGAGCTTGAAGTAAAAACGTGGATGTTTTCCCCTCAAAGGGTTTTATAAAATCGGGATAAGGATTAAAGGATGGGATAAATCCCGAGGGATCCCAGGCACTAAGGATAACGTGGCTTTTCCCGCTCTTTTGCCACGGAAAACATGGAAAACTCATCCCAAATTTCACACCAAGCCCCCTTAAAAATCTTGGAATCCCTCAGTCTCCTTCCTCTCCCAACAAACCGAGTCACTGGGAAAGGCGGGAAGAGATCCCGGGATTTCTCCGTTCCCACATTCCCGGCCCAGCTTTTCGTTCCCAACAATTTAAACCCCCAAAAATCCCGAGGGAATGATGGATCCCGAGGATTCCAATGGATTTTTTTGGGAGGCAATAAAGAGCTTTTGGGTTTGTTTTATTAAGGAGGTTCCTTATCCAGCGATTCCGAGGAGCAAAAGGAAGGAAAACGACGGGAATTGTGCTCGGAGAGTTTCGTTTCCAAGGGAATAGAAAGGGGGGGGGAATAATTTATCCCACATGGAATTCCAAGGAGATCTCACTTAGGACGGAGAGAGGGGAGAAAACAGGGCCTGGATCCCAGAAATCTGGGAGTGGTTTGGGGTGGAAGGGACTTGGAAGATGATCCCGTTCCCATGGAAAAGGAGGGAAAACTTCCACCATCCCAGGCTGCTCCCCCGGCCTTGGACACTTCCAGGGATGGGGTTGGAGATTCCTGGAGCGGGAAGGTCTCCAGGGAGAGCCTTCTCCAGAAATTCCACCTTTTCCAGCCTGGGGAATTCCGGCGTGAATCTCAAATCCCGGGATCTCAGCTCCAGGATTATCCAGGAGCCAGAAGGGAGGCGGGAGAGGCAGATCCAAGGGAATAGAAACAGGGGGAATAATTTATCCTGCACGGAATTCCAAGGAGATCTCACTTGGGGTGGAGAGAGGGGAGAAAACAGGGCCTGGATCCCAGAAATCTGGGAACGGTTTGGGTTAGAAGGGACTTGGAAGATGATCCCGTTCCCATGGAAAGGGAGGGAAAACTTCCACCATCCCAGGCTGCTCCAACCCGGCCTTAGACACTTCCAGGGATGGGGCCGGAGATTCCTGGAGCAGGAAGGTTTCCAGGGAGAGCCTTCTCCAGAAATTCCACCTTTTCCAGCCTCGGGAATTCCGGCATGAATCTCAAATCCCAGGATCTCAGCTCCAGGATTATCCGAGGAGCCAGAAGGGAGGCGGGAGAGGCGGATCCATCCCTAAGGAATGGGAAGGAGCCTCCTCATCCCAACCGGATCCTGTCCCGTTCCCTTGGAAAAC
The DNA here is from genome assembly GCF_001715985.3 of Manacus vitellinus. Classification (NCBI taxonomy): domain Eukaryota; kingdom Metazoa; phylum Chordata; class Aves; order Passeriformes; family Pipridae; genus Manacus; species Manacus vitellinus. The sequence continues at coordinate 48,816 of NW_021939396.1, read as the reverse complement.
TTACGGAGGAGCGTCCCGGCTGCTTCCGGGCACGGCCACAGGGAACGTCCCGGCTCCGAGCGGGAGGAGCAGGAGCAGGAGCAGGAGGAGGAGGAGGAGGAGGAGGAGGAGTCTTCTGCTGCAGGGAGCGGAAAAGTTTGGGAAGAGGGGAAAACTTTGGGAAGGCAGGGAAAGTTGGGCAAGAAGGAAAAGGTTTGGGAGGAGGGAAAAGGTTTGGGAACACAGGGAGAAGTTTGGGAAGAGGGAACGATGTGGGAAGATGGGAAAAGTGTGGGAAGAGGGGAAAGGTTTGGGGAGAAGAAGTTGGGGAAGAGGGGAAAAGTTGGGGAAATGTTTGGGAAGACAGGAAAGGTTTGGGAAGAGGGGAAAAGTTGGAAAAAGTTTGGGAAGACAGGAAAGGTTTGGAAAGATGGGAAAGGCTTGGGAACACAGGAAAAGTGTGGGAAGATTGGGAAAGGTTTGGGAAGACAGGAAAGGTTTGGGAAAAGTTTGGGAAGATGGGAAAAGTCTGGGAAGAGGGGAAAAGTGTGGAAAGGCGGGAAAGGTTTGGGAAGACAGGAAAGGTTTGGGAAAAGTTTGGGAAGATGGGAAAAGTTTGGGAAGAGGGGAAAAGTGTGGAAAGGCGGGAAAGGTTTGGGAAGAAGGAAAGGTTTGGGAAAAGTTGAGGAAGGCACAAAAAGTTTGGGAAGACAGATGGGAAAAGTTTGGGAAGAGGGGAAAGGTTTGGGAAGACGGGAAGAATGTGGGAAAAGTTTGGGAAGATGGGAAAAGTCTGGGAAGGCAAGAAAGGTTTGGGAAGGCAGGAAAGGTTTGGGAAGATGGGAAAAGTTTGGGAAGGCGGGAAAGGTTTGGGAAGATGGGAAAAGTTTGGGAAGGCGGGAAAAGGTTTCCCCACTCGGAGGCAGCTCAAGGGCAGGAAAGATCCACATGCAAGGAAAAGTCTTGGAAAAGTCTTTGGAGCGGGAGGGACGCGGAGCACCCGGAGCACAAACATTCCTCCAGGAATTCCAGAGGCTCCTCTTGGATCTTAACTAAAGGAGCAGCTCTGGGATGGAACCAATCCCGAGGGATTCCAGCTGGCACTGAGGATAAAGTCGCTTTTCCCGCCCTTGGATCCCCAAAATGCCACGGAAAACGTGGAAAACTCGACCCCAAATCTCACACCAAGCCCCTTAAAAAAATCTGGGAATGCCTTGGAATCTCTCGGAGCCCGCAGGAAGCTCCTGCAGCACTCGGGGATCATCCCATCCCTGGGGCACCAGGGATAAAAATCATGGAATGGCAAAGGCGGGAAAAGCCTCTGGAGTCCATCCCAGTGTTCCCCCGATCCATATGCATGTCCCAAATCCTGGGATCCATCCCAAATCCTGGGATCCACAGGGATCCACGATCCCCCCGGGAATGGTGGTGACTCCACTCTGGGGTCAGGGTGAAAATTCCAGGAGGGAATTTTCCCAGTATTCCACCGGAACCTCCCCTGGAACAACTCGAGGCCGTTTCCTCCTATCCCGTCCCTCGTTCCCTGGGAGAAATTCCCAAATCCCACCCGGCTCCACCTTCCCATCAGGGAATTTTTGGGAACAAGGTCCCTCCTGATCCCGCTTTTCTCCAGGATGAGCCTTTCCAGCTCCCTCGGGAAGTTTTCCAAACCCTTCCCAGCTCCGTTCCCATCCCTGGACACGCTCCAGCCCCTCAGGATCTTCCTTGTCAATAAACATTCCCAGTATATCCCAAAAAACCCCTGATCCCAGGATTTGAGGGGCCTCAGCACAGGGAGAGGACACTTTTATTCCCTGTTAATGCTAATCCCACAAAAAAAGAGGGAAGAAGGAAAGGATTCAAGGTCTCCAAGTGGAATTCCTCCCTTTCCCAAATCATGGAGCAAGAGGCGCATCCAGGTCCCAAAAATCCTGGGATTTGGTCAAGCCACAAGCTCAGAAATCATGGAAAAGTTGCCTCTGGGGGATCTTCCCTGAGGGAAGGATGATCCAAGCCTTGGGAAAATGGGATCACCAGCCCACATCCCACATTCCCTGCAGTCCCTTTTTCCCCAAAAGGAACATCCCAGCAGGAAAAAAAAAGGGCGGGAAAAGCCCAACTCGAGGAATTTTCACCCAAATCCAGGGATTTTCCTTCCCATAAAGCCATTTATGACTTTAATATTTCAGCTTCCTCTTGGAAAAATTGGGAATTTTCAGAGTGTTGTCCCTACTCAGCACAAAACCACATTCCTGAGGGAATTCCTGAGCTCCCATGGGAAGCTCCAGCAGCCAAACCCAATTCCCTGGAAAACCCCATTTCCTTTTAACAGCCCCTGGAAACAGGGAAGAGAAGGTGGATCTCAGGAGATCCCAAAAAACTCCACATTCCAGCACTTCCCTCCTCAGCCAAGACCTGTGGGAACATCCCAAAAAAAAGGCGGGAAAAGCCCAACTTGAGGAATTTTCCCCCCAATTCCAGCAGTTTGGAAGCTCGGGATGGGCCGGAGTGACACTGGGGCTGGTCCCTTCCTTCCCAAGAAGGTGTGGGGAGCCAGAATTCCAGGAAAAAGCGGGAAGCAAGTAGAGCCAGCCGGGGGGGCAGGGGGGTTTTACTCACCCCTTCCAGGGATTTCTGGATATTCTCCCTGGCTCTGGCGATGTCCCGCAGGATCGTGCTGGCTCCGTTCTCCTGCAGACAGGGGGGGAAGAACCCACAGTTTCCTTGGAAAACTCATCCAAAAAAACCCGGGAAAAGTGAGAAAAAGGAGGGAAGAATCGAGAGGGGAAAGTGGGAATCGTCCCGGCCGCGATCCCAGCGGGATTTGCTGCCCGGAGCGACGGAACCCCCGCAAGGATCAGCTGGGAAAAGGGGCTTGGAATTGCCCTGGAAGGTTGAGAAAGGTGCCAGAGGGTTGGAAGGACTCCAGAATTCCTTAAAAAGGGTTGGAGTGACTCCAGGATTCCCTAAAAATCCAGCCCCAGGCAGATCTTTTGGAATATTCCCTGTGTCCAGGAAGGGACAGCCCTGACTCCAAGTCCAAAATTCCAGCACACAAGAAATTTTTTCCCTCTGCTCCTGCCTGGAAACCTTGGAAAGCTGCCAGAGGGTTGGAATGACTCCAGGATTCCTTAAAAATCCAGCCCCAGGCAGATATTTCTGGAATATTCCCTGTACTCAGGAAGTGACAACTGTGATTCCAACCTCGTATCCAGACCCAAAATTCCAGCACACAAGGGAATTTTTTCCCTCTGCTCCTACCTGGAAACCTTGGAAAGCTGCCAGAGGGTTGGAATGACTCCAGGATTCCCTAAAAATCCATCCTCAGGCAGCTCTTTTCCATAATATTCCCTGAGTCCAGGAAGTGACAACTGTGATTCCAACCTCGTATCCAGACCCAAAATTCCAGCACACAAGGAATTTTTTCCCCTCTCTTCCTGCCTGGAAGGTTGGAGTGACTCCAGGATTCCCTAAAAATCCAGCCCCAGGCAGCTCTTTTCCATAAAATTCTCTGTACCCAGGCAGAAAGTGACAGCCCTGATTCCAACCCTGTATCCAGACCTGAAATTCCAGCACACAAGGAATTTTTTTTCCCCCTGTTTTCCTGCTGCCAGAACTTCCCCTGGATTTAAAGATCCCCTTCCCAGAAATTCCCTGCCTTTTCCCAAAATTCCGACCTCGCAGGCCCAACCTGAGCCAGGAAAACTCCTCCCAAGCCCCAAATCCCAGGATAAAGAGGCAAAGGAAAAGAGGGATAAGCCTGGATACATCCCAGTGGGAAGCACCTGGGAAGGTTTTAAGGAGCGTGGGGATATTTTTCCAGGGGGAAAAGGGTTGGGAAAGTGCTGCAGGACCTCCAGGAATCCTTCAAATCCCAGGGAAAACTCCTTCCCCTGGAAGCCTGGAATATTAAACACTTCCAAGAGGTTTTTCCATCCCTAAAAATCGACTTCCAGGACTCATCCAGAGCTTCCCAGTTTTTATTATTCCCGTCTCCCGTGCCAGCAGGAACAGCCAAAACCAAATCCCTGTTGATCCATGGGGAGAAAAAACCTTTGGAATTGTGTGGGAAAAATCCCTGGCACTACAGAGAAAAATCTCTGTCAATCCATGGGAAAAATCTCTGGCACTACAGGGAAAAATTCCCTATGGAAAAATCCCTGTCACTGTATGGAAAAATCCCTGTCAATCCATGGGAAAAATGTTTGCACTACAGGGAAAAATCCCTGGAAAAAGATCCCTGCCACTCCAAGGGAAAAATCTCTGGAACCACATGGAAAAATCCCTGGCACTCCATGGGAAAAACCTTTGGCACTATGTGGGAAAAATCCTTGGAAAAAAATCCCTGGCACTACAGGGAAAAACTTTCTATGGAAAAAAATTCCTGGCACTATGTGGGAAAATTCCTGTCACTCCATGGGAAAAATCTCTGGCACTACAGGGAAAAATTCCCTATGGAAAAATCCCTGTCAATCCATAGGAAAAGTCTCTGGCACTACAGGGAAAAATCTCTGGCACTACAGGGAAAAATCCCTGGCACTACAGGGAAAAATCCTTGGAAAAAAATCTCTGGCACTACAGGGAAAAGCTCCCTAAAAAAAAATCCCTGGAAAAAAAATCCCTGGCACTCCATGGAAAAATCCCTGGCACTATATGGGGAAAATCCCTGGAAAAAAATCCCTGGCACCACAGGGAAAAATCCCTGGAAAAACATCTCTAGCACTGCATGGAAAAATCTCTGGCACTCCAGGGAAAAACTCCCTATGGAAAAATCACTGTCATTCCACAGGAAAAACCTTTGGCACTACAGGGAAAAATCCCTGGAATTCCAGGGGAAAAACCTTTGGGACTATGTGGGAAAAATTCCTGGAAAAAAATCCCTGGCACTACAGGGAAAAATTTCTGTCACTCCATGGGTAAAATCTTTGGCACTACAGGGAAAAATTCCCTATGGAAAAATCCCTGTCAATCCATGGAAAAATCTCTGGCACTACAGGGAAAAATTCCTGGAATTCCAGGGGAAAAACCTTTGGTACTATGCGGGAAAAATCCCTGGAAAATAATCCCTGGCACTACAGGGAAAAATCTCTGGTTCTCCATGGGAAAAATCTCTGTAACCACATGGAAAAATCCCTGGCACTATGTGGGAAAAATCCCTGGAAAAAATCTCTGGCACTACAGAGAAAAATCCCTGGAAAAAATCTCTGGCACTGTATGGAAAAATCCCTGTCAATCCATGGGAAAAATGTGTGCACTGCAGGGAAAAATCCCTGGAAAAAAATCTCTGGCACTCCAGGGAAAAATCCTTGGAAAAAAATCTCTGGCACTACAGGGAAAAACTCCCTATGGAAAAAAATTCCTGGCACCATGTGGGAAAAATCCCTGAAAAAAAATCCCTGTCACTGCATGGAAAAATCCTTGGAAAAAATCCCTGACACCATGTGGGAAAAATCCCTGTCACTCCATGGGAAAAACCTTTGGCACTACAGGGAAAAATCCCTGGAAAAACATCTCTGGCACTCCATGGAAAAATCTCTGGAAAAAAAATCCCTGGCACTATGTGGGAAAATTCCTGTCACTCCATGGGAAAAATCTTTGGCACTACAGGGAAAAATCCCTGGAAAGACATCCCTGTCACTCCATGGAAAAATCCCTGTCACTCCATGGAAAAATCCCTGGCACTAAGTGGGAAAAATCCCTGGGAAAAAAACCCTGACACTACCTGGAGAAATCCCTGGCACTGTGTGGGAAAAATCCCTGGAAAAAAATCTCTGGCACTCCATGGAAAAATCTCTGGAAAAAACTCCCTGGCACTAGAGGGAAAAATCCCTGACATTCCGTGGGAAGAATCTCTGTAACCACATGGAAAAATTCCTGGAAAAAAATCCCTGGCACTACAGGGAAAAATCCCTGGAAAAAAATCCATGGCATTACAGGGAAAAATCCCTGGCAAAATTAAGGATACAGGCCACGTGACCTCCCAATTCCCTGGGATCAAATCCTCCAGAATCCATAAAAATCATGGAATAAATAAAAACCTCCAACTAATAAAAGCGACCAAATCGGGTTTAACTGAAGGTCAGTTCAGGAATCACCGGGAAAAATGGGAACAAAACAGCCCCAGGAATATTATTCCCCCCTCCCCCCTCCCCCCAAATCCCTGTGGGATTCCCGAGGTGGGGAATTCCCGAGGCTGGGATTTACCTGGGAACGGGTGGAGCCCCCGCGGGGGCCGTTGAGGCGCTCGTAGAACCTGCGCTCGGCGTCGTCGTATTTGTGCTTGTCCAGCCAGACCTTGTCGTGCAGGAAGTGATCCAGGGCCATTTTCCTGGGAAAAACAGCCCCTCACAGGTCAGGGAAGGAGCAGGGAAGGATGGGAAGGGGGAATGTTCGAGCAGGGAAAGGGTTTGGAGGCGCCGGGATCGGCTTCGTTAATGAATTAATGCTCTTAATTAATGAACCACCTGCCTGACCCGGGGCAGGGGTGGGATAAGCTGATCCCGACCTGATTCCATAAAAAACCCTGCTGGGATTTGAGGGGGAGCACCAGAAAAGGGGAAGGAGAAAGGAATGGAGATGTGGAATTGTGAGATGGTTTGGAGACATGGAATTGTGGGATGGTTTGGGATTAATTAATGAACCACCTGCCTGACCTGGGCACAACTGGGATAAGCTGATCCCGACCTTATTCCATAAAAAAACCCCACTGGGATTTAGGGGGGAGCTGGTGGATCGGGGAAGGGAATGGGAAAGGAATGGAGACGTGGAATTGTGGGATGGTTTGGAGACATGGAATTGTGGGATGGTTTGGAGACGTGGAATTGTGGAATAGTTTGGGATTAATTAATGAACCACCTGCCTGACCCGGGCAGGGGTGGGATAAGCTGATCCCGACTAGATTCCATAAAAAATCTCCACTGGGATTTGAGGGGGAGCACCAGAAAAGGGGAATGAGAAAGGAATGGAGACGTGGAATTGTGGGAAAGTTTGGAGACATGGAATTGTGGGATGGTTTGGGATTAATCAATGAACCACCTGCCTGACCTGGGCATGGGAGGGATAAACTGATCCCCACTTAATTCCATAAAAAACCCCACCAGGATTTAAAGGAGAAGGGGAAGGAGAAAGGAATGGAGATGTGGAATTGTGGGATGGTTTGGAGACATGGAATTGTGGAATAGTTTGGGATTAATGAACCACCTGCCTGAGCTGGGCATGGACGGGATAAACTGATCCCGACCTTATTCCATAAAAAACCTCCACTGGGATTTGAGGGGGAGCACCAGAAAAGGGGAATGAGAAAGGAATGGAGACGTGGAATTGTGGGATGGCTTGGAAACATGGAATTGTGGGATGGTTTGGGATTAATGAACCACCTGCCTGACCCGGGCAGGGGTGGGATAAGCTGATCCCGACCTTATTCCATAAAAAACCCTGCTGGGATTTGAGGGGGAGCACCAGGGAAGGGGAAGGAGAAAGGAATGGAGATGTTGAATTGTGGGATGGTTTGGAAACATGGAATTGTGGAATAGTTTGGGATTAATGAACCACCTGCCTAAGCTGGGCATGGGCGGGATAAGCTGATCCTGACTTTATTCCATAAAAAACCCCACTGGGATTTGAGGGGGAGTGCCAGGGATGCTGCCTGCTCAGGGAAGGGAATGGGAAAGGAATGGAGACGTGGAATTGTGGGATGGTTTGGGAAAGGGAATTGTGGAATAGTTTGGGATTAATGAACCACCTGCCTGAGCTGGGTATGGATAGGATAAACTGATCCTGACCTTATTCCATAAAAAACCCTGCTGGGATTTGAGGGGGAGCACCAGGGAAGGGAAAGGAGAAAGGAATGGAGACATGGAATTGTGGGATGGTTTGGGATTAATGAACCAACTTGGAAGGGAGAGATCTGGAATTATGTGGGAAAATCTCTGGCGCTCCATGGGAAAAATCCTTGTTAATAGGTGGAAAAATCCCTGGTAATTCCATGGAAAAAATCCCTGTGGAAAAATTTCCTGGCACTACAGGGGAAAAAAATTCCTGGAAAAAAATCTCTGGCACTACAGGGAAATAAAATCCTGGAAAAAAATTCCCTGGCACTACATGGGGAAATCATGGAAAAATCCCTGGCTCTACATGGAAAAAATTCCTGGCATTCCATGGAAAAATCCTGGTCACTAAAGGGTAAAAATTCCTGTGGAAAAATCCCTGGCACTACATGGAAAAAATCCCTATGGAAAAATCCCTGGCATTATGTGGGAAAAATTCCCTGTCATTACATGGAAAAATCATGGAAAAATCCCTCGCATTATGTGGGAAAATCCTGGTCACTACATGGAAAAAATTCCTGTGGAAAAATCCCTGTAACTACATGGAAAAAATCCCTGGAAAAAAATCCCTGGCACTACATGGGAAAAATCCTGGGAAAAAAAAAATCCCTGGCACTCCATAGAAATACATGGAAAATTCCAATACATGGAAAAATTCCTGGTAACTACATGGAAAAAATCCCTATGGAAAAGTCCCTGGCATTAGCTTGGAAAAATCCTTGTCAATACGTGGAAAAATCCCTGGTAACTACATGGAAAAATCATGGAAAAATCCCTGGCACCACATGGAAATATCATGGAAAAATCCCTGGCACTCCATGGGAAAAATTCCTGTTCCTCCATGGAAAAATCTTGGTCACTACATGGAAAAAATTCCTGTGGAAAAATCCCTGGCACTCCATGGAAAAATCCTTGTCAATACATGGAAAAATTCCTGGCACTCCATGGAAAAAACATGGAAAAAAATCCCTGGCACCCCATGGGAAAAATCCTGGTCACTACATGGAAAAATCATGGAAAAATCCCTGGCACTCCATGGGAAAAATCCCTGTTCCTCCATGGAAAAATCTTAGTCACTGCATGGAAAAAATCATGGAAAAATCCTTGGCATTACATGGAAAAATCATGGAAAAATGCCTGGCACTCCATGGGAAAATCATGGAAAAAAATCCCTGGCACTACATGGAAAAAATCCCTATGGAAAAATCCCTGGTGCTCCTTGGGAAAACCAGGATAAAACCCCCCCCCGATCCTGCTGGGAAATGGTGGAATTTTTAAGGAGCAGCTTCCAAAGGATTCATTGGAAGGGAAAGGGGAAAAGAGGAAAAGGGGATGTGGTCGGAATTCCAGCCGGGAACAGGGACAGGAGGTGGAAAACAGGGATGGGACAGCACAAGGAAAACATGACAGGATCAGGATCTGCCACGACCTCATCCCAAATCCCACAGTTTTCCAGAAATTCCATAAATTCCCTGGAATGCAACAACCTTTTCCCTCCAAAAACCAAAGCACGGCACAATATTCCCAGAGGAATCATTCCCGAAATTATGTCCCTGTTCTTCCAGCTGGATCATGGGAATGACGCTCAGTTTGACATGGAATGAGAGCATGGGAAGGATCCCAGAGCATTCCAGAAATTCCAAGGAATGCAACAACCTTTTCCCTCAAAAATCCAGAGCACGGCACAACATTCCCAGAAAAATTATTCCCGAAATTTTGTCCCTGTTCTTCCAGCTGGAAAAAGGGAATGATGTTCAGTTTGACATGGAATGGAAAAGCTGGATAACGGGAATGATGCTCAGCTGAACATGGAATGAGAGCATGGAAAGGGTCCCAGAGAATTCCAAAAATTCCCTGGAATGCAACAACCTTTTCCCTCAAAAACCAAAGCACGGCACAACATTCCCAGAGGAATCATTCCCAAAATTTTGTCCCTGTTTTTCAAGCTGGATCATGAGAATGACGCTCAGTTTGACATGGAATGAGAGCATGGGAAGGATCCCAGAGCATTCCAAAAATTCCCGGGAATGCAACAACCTTTTCCCTCCAAGAACCAGAGCACGGCACAATATTCCCAGGAAAATCATTCCCGAAATTGTGTCCCTGTTCTTCCAGCTGGATCATGGGAATGACGCTCAGTTTGACATGGAATGAGAGCATGGGAAGGATCCCAGAGCATTCCAAAAATTCCTGGGAATGTAACAACCTTTTCCCTCCAAAACCCAGAGCACGGCACAACATTCCCAGAAAAATCATTCCCGAAATTGTGTCCCTGTTTTTCCAGATGAAAAATGGGAATGAGGCTCAGTTTGACATGGAATGAGAGCATAGAAAGGATCCCAGAGCATTCCAAAAATTCCCAGAAACGTAACAACCTTGTCCCTCCAAAAATCCAGAGCATGGCACAACATTCCCAGAAACATCATTCCCAAAATTTTGTCCCTGTTCTTCAAGTTGAAAAACAGGAATGATGCTCAGTTTGACATGGAATGGAAAAGCTGAAAAATGGGAATGACGCTCAGTTTTTCATGGAATGAGAGCACGGAAAGGATCCCAGAGCATTCCAAAAATTCCCTGGAATGCAACGACCTTTTCCCTCCAAAACCCAGAGCACGGCACAACATTCCCAGAGGAATCATTCCCAAAATTATGTCCCTGTTTTTCCAGCTGGATCATGGGAATGACGCTCAGTTGGACATGGAATGAGAGCATGGAAAAGATCCCAGAACATTCCAAAAATTCCAGGGAATGGAACAACCTTTTCCCTCAAAAACCCAGAGCACGGCACAACATTCCCAGAGGAATCATTCCCTAAATTGTGTCCCTGTCACCTCCAAACCCTTGGGAACGACGCTCAGTTTGACATGGAATGAGAGCATGGAAAGGATCCCAGAGCATTCCATAAATTCCCGGGAACGTAACAACCGTTTTCCTCCAAAAACCAAAGCATGGCACAATATTCCCAGAAAAATCATTCCCTAAATGATTCTTCCAGCTGGATCATGGGAATGATGCTTAGATTTTCATGGAATGAGAGGATGGAAAAGGAGGAAGGTCCCGTATCCATGGAAAAAAAAAAATGGGAACCCCGAGCTCAATTCCCAAATTCTGGCTCCACGCGAATCCAACCTTTATCCACCGGAATCCATCCGGAGCAGGGGGAATTCCCGCCTGGAATTCCCACTGGCAGCGCCTCCGAGTCCACCCAGTTCTTCTCCACATGCAAAAATTCCTTCTGGGGCTGCTCCAGCCCGGAATTTTTTCCACGTTTTTCCCTCCCCCTCCCCCCTCCACGAACGGAAACTTTTCCTACTTCGTTGCCGGAGCCGGGCCGGGCGGATTTTCCGGAGATTCCCGAATCCCTGAGGCTCTGGAAGCTTCCAGGGCGAAGAACCGGGATTCGGCTCGGTCGTAGGATGACTTTTGGAGCCAACCGGCTTCGCTGTCCCGGTGCAGGAAAAAACAGGCGGGAATATCCTCGGGAATACCGGGAATCACCGGCTCGGCGCCGTTTCCCGACTGATTCCCGGCTTTCTGGTTCTTCTCCATGATTTTCTCCGGGATATTCCTGGAAAACATCCTCTCGTAGAAGTTCTTCTCGGCAGCATCGTAGCGGGGCTTTTCCAGCCACACTTCCGCCGCCAGCGCTTCCCGGTTGGAAAACTGCGGCTTGCCGTTCACCGGCTCGTCCGGAACGCCGGGAATGCCGGAGTCGGGAATAAGCGGAGCCAAGCAGGGCGTGGCCGGAGTGGGCAGGGCGGTGCCATAACCTTCGTCCGGCGTTCCCAGCCCGGAATTCCGGGCCGGGACGCTCAAGACGTCGGGAGGAAGGAGGAAAAACCGGGATTTCTCCATGAATTTCCCCTCGGCTCTGTCGAAATCCGGCTTGTTGAGCCAAACCCCTTGGACAACGTGGTGACAGGCGGCCAAATTCCCATGGGAGCAGATTCCCTTGGATTTGGGAATATCCGGGCTGGATTTAGCCCCAGGAGCCGCCGGGAATTCCTCCGGGATTCCTCGACTCTCCGGCGCTTCCCCGCTCCAAGAATCCATGATTTTTTTCCGGTAGACGCTCTCGGCCCGGTCGTACAAGGGCTTGTCGAACCACACGCGCTCGGCCGACATTCCCAACAGGAATTCCAGCTGGGAATCGGCGCCACCGCTTTTGGCCTTGGGCGAGCGTTTCCTTTTCCGTTGCTTTTTGCCATTCCGGGATTTCTTGAGGTCTCCCTTGAATTCCTCGGATTCCTCGGGGCAGATCCCGTTGATTTGGGAGCCGTCGGGATCCTCCGGAGGAGTCGGAGCCGTTTCCCGCTCGGATTCCTGGGATTTGTGCTTTTCCGGCCAAACTTTGTCTGCCGGGCAGGGATTTTTCTGTGTCCTCATCTTCCCAAAAATAAAAATAAACCGGGAGAGCATGGAAAGAACAAGCACAACAAATGTAGTGGCAGCAATGGGAAAAGCGGGAATTTTATCCATTAAAATTCCTCGGGAAAAAAAACATTGGATTCATTTTTCCCTCTTTTTTGCTCTAAATCGGAATTCCAAGGAAGCCCAAACCTGAAATATTCCCAATATTCTTCCCGGGATTTAAAACTCCAAAATTCTCATTCATATAAAAAAACAAACCCACCGGGATTATTTAATATTTTTAATTTTAAATTAATTTTAAATTTTAAATTATAATTCAAAATTAATTTTAATTTTTAATTACAGGCCATTTTGCACAACC
>NW_021939396.1:33547-35095 GCF_001715985.3 Manacus vitellinus | reverse complement strand
TCCAAGAAAATTCCACGATATTTCATCCCATAAATATTCCACCAAAAATTCCTTAATTCCAAGAAACTCAGGAATATTTCCTCCAACAAATATCCCACCAAAAATTCCTTAATTCCAAGAAATTCAGGAATATTTCCTCCCACAAATATCCCACCAAAAATTCCTTAATTCCAAGAAATTCAGGAATATTTCCTCCCACAAATATCCCACCAAAAATTCCTTAATTCCCAGAAATTCAGTAATATTCCATCCCATAAATATCCCCCAAAAAATTCCTTAATTCCAAGAAATTCAGGAATATTTCCTCCACTAAATATCCCACCGGCGCCGACATTCCCGGATTTTCCGGGAATCCCAAAAAAACAAGCCAAGCAGAGGGTACTTACTTTGTTTTAATTCCTGGGAAAGCATTAAAAAAACAAGGAAAACATCAAAAAGAATTCCTAATTTTTTTTAGGAATCACCAGGAACGACGAGAACCAAATTAATAAATAATTAATAATTCATAATTCATAATTAATACAGGTGTTAATTAACACGATTAATTCGACGCAGAGCTCGGGAGCTTCCCAGAATTCCAGGAAATTCAGGGAGAAATGTCGCAAAATCCCATTTTTCCACCCAGAATTCCCAAGAAAATTAGATTTTTAAGGAATGAAAATGTTAAAAATGAGGAAAAATTGGGAGTAATAAAGTCCCTTCTATTCCATGTCCATCAGTTTTCCCAGAATAATCCGGGAAAAAGGGATTGGAACCACCCAAACCAGCCTTTTTCCAGGTTTTCCCACCCAGAATTCCCAAACAAAAGAGGATTTTTAAGGAATGCAAAGGTTAAAAATTGGGAATAATAAAGTCATTTCTATTCCATGTCCATCAGTTTTCCAAAAATAATCCAGGAAAAAGGGATTGGAACCACCCAAACCAGCCCTTTTCCATGTTTTTCCACCCAGAATTCCACCCAAAAAACAGATTTTTAAGGAATGAGAAGCTTAAAAATGAGGACTCTTTCCAAACTCCTGCTGGTTTAATTCCATTAAATTCCCTAAAATTGGTTCTTTTCCAGCTCCCGCTGGTTTAATTCCCTAAAATTCCCGAAAATTCACGAAAATTCCAGAAAATCAGCTCTTTTCCAGCTCCCACTGGTTTAATTCCCGAAAATTCCCCAAAATTCCCTAAAATCAGCTCTTTCCCAGCTCCTGTTGGCTTAATTCCCTAAAATTCCCCAAAATTCCAAAAAATTCACAAAAATTCTTGAAAATTCCCAAAAATCGGCTCTTTTCCAGCTCCTGCTGGTTTAATTCCCGAAAATTCCTGAAAATTCCAAAAAATTCCCTAAAATTCCTGAAAATTCCCAAAAATCAGCTCTTTTCCAGTTCTTGCTGGTTTTATTCCCTAAAATTCCCCAAAATTCCCTAAAATTGCCTCCTTTCCAACTCCTGTTGGTTTAATTCCCCAAAATTCCCAAAAATCGGCTCTTTTCCAGCTCCCGCTGGTTTAATTCCTGAAAATTCCCAAAAATTCCCTAAAATTGCCTCCTTTCCAACTCCT
>NW_021939396.1:30495-31504 GCF_001715985.3 Manacus vitellinus | reverse complement strand
ATCTAAAACATTGGGAAGGGGGGTAACCCCAGTATTCCATGGGATTTTGAGTGGGAAAAGTGATCCCAAAAAACAAGGGCATCCTAAATCCTCAGGACTCTGGGAGGTAGGGGAGGATTCCCACAATCCCTTTTCCAGAATTTTTAGGGAAAAAGGGCCCTAAAACATTGGGAAGGGGGGTCACTCCAGGATTCCTGGGGATTTTGAGTGGGGAAAAGTGATCCCAAAAAACAAGGGCATCCCAAATCCTCTCTCTCAGAACTCTGGGAGGAAGGGGAGGATTCCCACAATTCCCTTTTCCAGAATTATTAATGGAAAATGGATTTAAAACATTGGCAAGGGGGGGTCACTCCAGTATTCCCTAGGATTTTGAGTGGGGAAAAGTGATCCCAAAAAACAAGGGCATCCCAAATCTTCTCCCTCGGGACTCTGGGAGAAAAGGGAGGGTTCCCACAATTCCCATTCCCAGAATTATTAAGGGAAAAGGGATTTAAAACATTGGAAAAGGGGTAACCCCAATATTCCAAGGGACTTTAAGTAGGGAAAATAATCCCAAAAAACAAGGGCATCCCAAATCCTGACCCTCAGGACTCTGGGAGGGTTGGGGAGGTTCCCAAAATTCCCTTTCCCAGAATTATTAAGGAAAAAGAGAACTAAAACATTGGGAAGAGGAGGTCACTCCAATATTCCCGGGAATTTTGAGTGGGGGAAAGTGATCCCAAAAAACAAGGGCATCCCAAATCCTCTCCCTCAGGAGTCTGGGAGAAAAGGGAGGGTTCCCAAAATTCCCATTCCCAGAATTATTAGGGAAAAAGGGACCTAAAACATTGGGAAAAGGGGTAACCCCAATATTCCCTGGGATTTTGAATAGGGAAAAGTGATCCCAAAAATCAAGGGCATCCCAAATCCTCTCCCTCAGGACTCTGGGAGGAAGGGGAGAGTTCCCACAATTCCCATTCCCAGAATTATTAAGGGAAAAGGGATCTAAAACATTTGGAAGGGGGGTCAC
>NW_021939396.1:23106-26922 GCF_001715985.3 Manacus vitellinus | reverse complement strand
GCCTTCAAGTGCTTGGCTCCCGAGGAAGTGTCCGACTGGCTGCACTTGGATGACGCCGCTGCGGGCACAGAGGAGGAGGAGGAGGACGGAGAAGATGACGCGGATAAGGAAGGCGCCGAGGAAGATGAGGAGGAGGGGACAGCAAAGTCTTCAGCGACCTGACCCACCTGGCAGCGCTGGCCTTCAAGCGCTTGGCTCCCGAGGAAGTGTCCGACTGGCTGCACTTGGATGACGCCGCTGCGGGCACAGAGGAGGAGGAGGAGGACGGAGAAGAGGACGCGGACGGCGCCGAGGGCTGCGGGGTGGAGGAAGATGAGGAGGAGGAAGCAGCCGGCGGCAGAGGCGGCGGGGAAGGAGGAGACCCGTTGCTTCCCACGGCTCGGGAAGCCATCCAGGGCCTGGAGACGGCGCTGCGGTGGCTGGAGGGGCAGGACCCCCGGGAAGTGGGGCCGCTGAAGCTGGTGCAGCTCCGCTCCCTCATCTCCACAGCCCAGCGGCTGTGCCGCGGCCGCAGCCCCCCCGCCTAGGCCGGGGGCTACCGCTGCCCACATCTGGGCTACCGACCGCCCCCCGCTTGGCCACGGGGCTGGGGACGCCCCGTTATCCGGAGGTGCCGCCCGTCCCCGCCAGGATTCCTCCTGGGGATCAGGAGGCCGTGGGTCGCAGTTTCGGGGATCGTCGGGCGCCGGCTTGCGTTCCGGGGTCGTCCCTCGCCTAAACGTGGTGAGGAGGTGCTATTTTTTACATCCCTGGGCACTGGCACTGCCAGAAGGGGGGGTGGGTGCCCCCCCAAAATTCCCCGGTCGCCCCAATCCCGTGGGGAGAAGGGGTTAGGGAGGGACCTGCTCGGTGTCACCGGGATTATTGGGGATAATATCTCAGAGCGGGGCCCAGCCAGCTGGACAGGGACCACTCCCAAGGTGCTGTAGGGCAAATATTCCAGCCTGGAAGAGGTTGGTGATGCCCTTCCCACTGTTCAAACAAAACCCCCGTTAAGCCAGGATGGTTTGGGGCCGGTTGAAGGCAACTCCGTGCACTGGATTGGGAAAGGGATGCTTGGGTGGCATCCCAGAAGCTGCAGCTCCCTGGAAAAGGTCACCACCACCATTCCCACCACAGCTGGCAACACCTGGACCGCGGAGTGCTGCCGGAGCAGGTACCTCATCCCGGCATCCCCGCGGAGCCGAAGACTCCGGGAACGGGGTGTTCCTTCCCGTGAGGTTTTGTGGGGTGGTTGGGGCTGGACGACACGTCTGGGCGAGTTTGAGGTCGGAGCAGGGATAGCCACCTTGGAATTCTGGAGGCCTCAGGAGAGGAATTTGGCAGCTCTTGGCCCGACCTGGATGAAATTTGAGCCGGTTGAAGCCAACGACTGAAGGGAGGGTGGGGGGAATGAGATGAACTCCTCGGAGCTGCCCCGTGTCAGCCGGAGGGGTGGAGGTTTCTCCGTGTCTTGGTCTCCTCACCGCAGAGTTTATGGAAATTAAATGGATTTTTATTCCCACGTGGAGCCTGTTGTTTGTGAACAGCCACATGGAGCCATCCCAGGGGGGTTTGGGGTGGCATGAGGGGGACCTCGGCGTGGTTGTGGCCCCTGGGGGTGGTTTTCTCCCCAAAAAAAAAAAAGACCCCACAAAAATGTTTGGGGAGCTTGGGATGTAGCTGGTTTCAAGCAGGAATTCGGGGAATCCTCGGTTGTGAGACAGGAACGTCGCCGAGCTCTGCCGAGCTCGGCAGAAGGTGCTTGGCCCGATCCGGGGGGGTGAGACCTTCAAAGCATGGAATGGGTTGGGTTGGAAGGGACTGTGGAATTCCAACCCCCTGCCACGGGCAGGGACACCTCCTGCTATCCCAGGTTGCTCCAACCCGGCCTTGGGCACTTTCACAGCTTCTCTGGGAATTCCAGCCCAGCCCCTCCCCACCCTCCCAGCCAAGAATTCCTTCCTGATATCCCATCTAACCCTCTGGCACTGGGAAGCCATTCCCTGTGTCCTGTCCCTCCGTCCCTCACCCCAAGTCTCTCTCCAGCTCTCCTGGATTCTCTTTAGGCCTTGGAAGGGGCTCCAAGGTCTCCCTGGAGCTCTTCCCTTCTCCGGGCCGGCTCCAGCTCCATTTCTGGCTTCTGTGGAGCTTTGCTAATTAATTAATTGGGTGCCTGGAGAAGGTTCCCACTCAGGTCATGCCTTGGCAGCACCATAACTTGGGAATCTGTGGAATCTCTCTTGGTTCGGTGCCAGCGGCCTCTGGGGCAACCAAATCCTGGGGAACGGGGTCAAAGCCACAGGATCCAGAGGCTCAGCATCCAGATGTTTCCCCCAAAACCCACGTTTTGCCCGGAAAAGGCCTTTTCACCCTCAAAGCAGTTCCCAAATCAGCTGGAACGTTCATTGTATCCGTGCAGGTGCCGGCAGGCAAAGGGAGCTGAATTAGGGCCCGGAAAAGGTTTGGATCCTCGCTGGATAGTTTGAGTTTCCACTCCCTGGAGCTGGGAGTGGGTCTAGGTTTCCATCCCGTTCCCGTGGAGCCAGAGAGGGACCCGTCTGTGGGATCACGGGGGAGGTTTTTAGGTTGGTCGACCTCCTCCCTGTATTTTTGGGAATAAAACTCTCACGGTGCCCGGGAAGGTCCCTAGTGTCCCACTGCAGGGATGTGGCCGCTCTCCCAGCTCCGGGAGGCTGCAATTGGGATCAGCCCATCCCCAAAACCCCGGCCTTGGTGCCACACAGAGGGCACGGCGCCCGTGAGGGCGGGTGGCACCTTCATCCTTGGCGATGGTGGCACCAACTCCATCCCTGGGGGGAGCAGAGCTGGCGTGGCACCGGCACCATCCCGGGCACCCACAGCTGGGTGGTGACCCCGTGGTGGCTCCCACACCCCCCAGGGACCGAAGGCACCCAGAGGAGCCACCCATGGCTGGGTGGTGACCCCATGGTGGCTCCCACACCCCCCTAGGACCAAAGGCACCACAAGGAGCCACCCACAGCTGGGTGGTGACCCCGTGGTGGCTCCCACACCCCCCAGGGACCGAAGGCACCATTCCAGGCACCCACAGCTGGGTGGTGACCCCGTGGTGGCCCCCACACCCCCCAGGGACCGAAGGCACCCAGAGGAGCCACCCATGGCTGGGTGGTGACCCCATGGCAGCTCCCACACTCCCCAGGGACTGAAGGCACCTGGAGGAGCCACCCATGGCTGGGGGGTGACCCTGTAGTGACTCCCACACCCCCCAGGACCGAAGGCACCCGGAGGAGCCACCCATGGCTGGGTGGTGACCCTGTAGTGGCTCCCACACCCCCCAGGGACCAAAGGCACCCGGAGGAGCCACGTGTGCCCCCGTTTATTTGCTCGCGGCCCCGCTGAGGTAACACGTGCCCAATGCCACCTTCCCACCCCCCTCCAGCTTCTCCCGAGGGCATCAAGATCTCCTGGAAGAGGCCGGTTTTGGTCCCCATCACCCTTTCCTGGGACAAGAGCCGGGCCAACTAGTCCTTGGCCATGTCCCAGGCGCGGTTGGTGGCCGCCTCCACAGCGTTCATGACGGTGGCCCGGAGCGCTCCCTTCTCCAGCTGGTGCAGGGCATGGATGGTGGTGCCCCCGGGGGTGCAGACGTCCCCCCGCAGCTTTGCCGGGTGTTCCCCGGTCTCCAGCAGCATCTTGGCAGCGCCCTACAGAAAAAAGGGCACCTCCCAAATCATCCGACCCCCTCCGGGAAGCGCCGGCCCGGCGAGGGATCGGCCCGTGGCCTTCTGAGGGTGGCCTCGTTTTTTGGGGGGCCAAGAAGGGGAAGGGAGGCAGGAGGGGAGTCAGAACCTCCTC
>NW_021939396.1:21549-23033 GCF_001715985.3 Manacus vitellinus | reverse complement strand
AAATCCCGAAATCAGCACCCTCAAAATCAACACCCTAAAACACAGCACCCCCAAAAACCAGACCCCCCAAACCCAGCACCCCCGGACACGGATGTAGGGACACAGCTCGGGGTCCTGTGCCTGGATCTCACCCCGATCTGGGAAGGATGAGCCAAAGGGGTGGGAAAAGGGGGAAAAGGCCCCACTCACCCTCCAAGCTTCCAGGTTTTTATCGGAGGGAGCGCTGGCCAGGATGTTGCCGGCCGGGACCTTCCCTTGGGACACGCAGGGACAGGGGCAGGATTAGGGTCCTCAGCACCCAGGGTGGCCCCAGGGTGGTTGGGACCCCCCCCCCCGAGCTCCACAGGGATGGGATTCCCTCCCCCAGTCCCTGCAGGATCCCGGCGGGATTAAAGAGGGATGGGGATGGATCCTGCTGGGAACACCACGGGGATAGTCAGGGACACCCGGGGAGGAGGGAAGGGCTGTGGCCCCACTGTGTGTGGGGCAGGGACAGCAGGGAGGGGGCAGGACAGGGATGTCCCCATGTCCCCACTGATCTGCGGGACAAGGACACCAGGGAGGGGGCAAGACAGGGATGTCCCCATGTCCCCATTGATCTGTGGGACAGGGACACCAGGAAGAGCAGGGATCCTGGGAGAGGGGCAGGACAGGTATGTCCCCATGTCCCTGCACTGATCTGTGGGACAGGGATCCCAGAAAGAGCAGGGACCCCGGGAGAGGGGCAGGTCGGGGCTGTCCCCATGTCCCTCCACTGGAGGTCAGGGACGCAGAGGAGGGACCACGAGCGGGCTGTCCCCATGTCCCTGAACGGGAGGACACAGCCCCAGGGGAGGGCAGGGACTCTAGTGAGAGGGACAGGGCTGTCCCCATGTCCCCTCCCCATGGGACAGGGACCCCGCAGATCCCAGACCAGGACTGTCCCCATGTCCCCTCCCCTCTCAGTGGATCAGGGACCACCCAGATCCCCCGGGCAGGAGCCAGACCAGGATTGTCCCCATGTCCCTGTACTGAAGGTCGGAGACCCTGGGGATGGCAGGAACTCCGAGGGAGGGGCCAGACCAGGTCTGTCCCCATATCCCCATGTCCCCTCCCCTCCCCGGGGATTAGGGACCCCCCAAATCCCCCGGGAAGGTTCCAGACCAGGATTGTCCCCATGTCTCTGTACTGAAGGTCGGAGACCCTGGGGATGGCAGGGACCCCGAGGGAGGGGCCAGACCAGGTCTGTCCCCATATCCCCATGTCCCCTTCCCTCCCCGGGGATCAGGGACCCCCCAAATCCTCCGGGGAGGTTCCAGACCAGGACTGTCCCCATATCCCCATGTCCCCTCTCCGTGTGTCAGGGACCCCTCAGGCCCCCCGGGGAGGTTCCAGACCAGGCCTGTCCCCATGTCCCCTCCCACCTCCGTGGATGAGAGACCCCCCAGATCCCCCGTGGAGGTGCCACACCAGGACTGAGGGACAGGGACCGCGGGGAGGGGGAC
>NW_021939396.1:17322-20229 GCF_001715985.3 Manacus vitellinus | reverse complement strand
GGGTCCCACAGTTTGTCCGTGGGCTTGGGGGGTGTTTCCCACCCTCTTCTCTCTATAGGACCCCCTATGGGCACCCCTGGGTCTATGGGGGGACCCCCAAATTTGGGACGGGGGTCCCACGGTTCGTCCGTGGGCGTGGGGGGTTTCCCACCCTCTTCTCTCCACGGGACCCTGCCGGCACCCCTGGGTTTATGGGGGGTCCCCTCAGGTTGGATGGGTCCCTCAAATTTGGGGTGGGGAAGTCCCCAAATTTGTCCATGGATGTCCTCCCCATTCCAAGGTGTTTCCCACCCCCTTCTCCCCATAGGACCCCCATCGGCACCCCTGGGACTATAGGGGGTCCCCTCAGTGGGGTGAGTCCCCCAAATTTGGGGTGGGGAGGTCCCCAAATTGTCCATCGATTTTGGTGGGGGGGTGTTTCCCATCTTCTTCTCCCTATAGGACCTCCTACGGGCACCCCTGGGACTATGGGGGGGTCCCCTCAGTGGGGTGGGTCCATCGATTTGGGGTGGTGTTTCCTACCCTCTTCTTCCCATTGGACCCCCTTGGGCACCCCTGGGACTAGGGGGGGTCCCCCAAATTTGGGATGGGGGTCCCACAGTTTGTCTGTGGGCTTGGGGGGTGTTTCCCACCCTCTTCTCCTTATAGGACCTCCTATGGGCACCCCTGGGACTATGGGGCCGTCCCCTTAGTGGGGTGGGTCCATTGATTTAGGGGGGTGTTTCCCACCCTCTTCTCCCTGTAGGACCCCCTTGAGCACCCCTGGGACTATGGGGGGGTCCTCCAAATTTAGGAGGGGGTTCCCATAGTTCGTCCGTGGGCTTGGGGGGGTTTCCCACCCTCTTCTTCCCATTGGAACCCCTATGGGCACCCCTGGGACTATGGGGGGGTCCCCTCAGTGGGATTGGTCCCCCAAATTTGGGGTGGGGGGGTCCCAAAATTTGTCCCTGGATCTGAAGGGCTTCTCCCAACCTTCTTCTCCCCACAGGACCCCCCCATTCCCACGATGCTGCCCTGGAGCTCCCGGGCTCTGCTGCTCCTCTGCGCCGGGATTTTGGGGGGGCTGGGCCTCGCTGCCCCCTCAGAGGAGGTGGGGACCCTCCACTAGGGAACTGGGGACCCCCTCAAGACACCACGGGTGACAACCAGTGCCAGGATGAAGCCCCAGCCCGGGAGGTGTCACCCCTGGACTCCTGTCACCATCCAGGGTGGGACCCCCCCCGGCTGGGAAATGGGGGTCCCCGGGACCCCCCCACCCCAGGCCTCGCCTTGCTCGGTGTTGGGGTGGTTTTTGGGGTGTGAAGGTCAAGTTCTGGGGTGGTTCTCACACTCTTTTTCGTATTTTTCACCCCAAATTCCCCCCTCTCTGGGCCCCCACCCTGCGCTGGGAGCACCCCGGGGGGCTGAGGGCTCATTTTGGGGTGTCCGTGGGTACCTCCCTGGGGGGTGGGGGGGGTTTGGGGTCATCCCCCCTTCACCAACTTCCTGAATATTCCCCACAGGAAGAGCTGGAGGAGACCTGGATGAGGCTGGCGCTGGATGAGACCCCCGTGGTCCAGCTCGTGGAGGACGTCGCCCACCAGATGGGTACGAGCTGGCTCGGGAATGCTGAGACATCCCCCACCTTGGGATTGATCCAAGGATGTTGAGAATCCCCCTGTCCCACCTTGGGATTGATCCAGAGATGTTGAGAATCCCCCTGTCCCACCTTGGGNGATGTTGAGAATCCCCCTGTCCCACCTTGGGATTGATCCAGAGATGTTGAGAATCCCCCTGTCCCACCTTGGGGCTGATCCAGGGATGCTGAGACAACCCCTGCCTTGGGATTCATCCAAGGAATTCTGAGACATCCCCATATCCCACCTTGGGATTGATCCAGGGATGCTGAAAATCGCCCTGAGTTTGGGATTGATCCAAGGATGCTGAGACATCCCCCTGTCCCACCTTGGGATTGATCCAAGGATGCTGAGAATTCCCCATATCCCACCTTGGGATTGATCCAAGGGTGCTGAGACATCCCCATATCCCACCTTGGGATTGATCCAAAGATGTTGAGAATTCCCCATAATATCCCACTCTGGGATTAATCCAGACATGCTGAGACATCCCCTGTCCCACTTTGGGATTGATCCAAGGATGCTGAGAATTCCCCATATCCCACTTTGAGATTAATCCAAAGATGCTGAGACGTCCCCATATCCCACCTTGGGATTGATCCAAAGATGTTGAGAATTCCCCATAATGTCCCACTTTGGGATTAATCCGGACATGCTGAGACATCCCCTTGTCCCACTTTGGGATTGATCCAAGGATGCTGAGACATCCCCATATCCCACCTTGGGGTTGATCCAGGGATGCTGAAACATCCCCTGCCTCAGGATTCATCCAAGGAATTCTGAGACATCCCCATATCCCACCTTGGGATTGATCCAAGGATGCTGAGACATCCCCATATCCCACCTTGGGATTGATCCAAGGATGCTGAGACATNCTGAGACATCCCCATATCCCACCTTGGGATTGATCCAAGGATGCTGAGACATCCCCATATCCCACCTTGGGATTGATCCAAGGATGCTGAGACATCCCCATATCCCACTTTGGGATTGATCCAAAGATGTTGAGAATTCCCCATAATATCCCACTTTGGGATTAATCCAGACATGCTGAGACATCCCCTTGTCCCACTTTGGGATTGATCCAAGGATGCTGAGAATCCCCCTGTCCCACCTTGGGATTGATCCAACCTCTTATCCCTCCTCCACAGGGAATGGGAGCAGCCAGGGGGCCGCAGAGCTCCGGGAAGGACACTGGGTTGTCCCATCCCACCTTCCTCAGGAGCAGGAAAGACCTTGGGATGTTCATCCCCGACGAGGTGGGAACCCAGCAAACCCCATTCCCAGCTTT
>NW_021939396.1:14187-15375 GCF_001715985.3 Manacus vitellinus | reverse complement strand
GTCATAAAATCATAGGATGGGTTTGGGGATTTGGAAATGGATTTTGGTCATAAAATCATAGGATGGGTTTGGGTATTTGGGAATGGATTTTGGTCATAAAGTCATAGAATGGGTTTGGGGATTTGGGAATGGAATTTGTTCAGGGAATCAGGGGGTGGGTTTGGGGATTTGGGAATGGATTTTGGTCATAAAATCATAGGATGGGTTTGGGGATTTGGGAATGGATTTTGGTCAGGGAATCATGGGATGGGACTGGGGATTTGGGAATGGATTTTGGTCATAAAATCATAGGATGGGTTTGGGGATTTGGGAATGGATTTTGGCCACAGAATCAGGGGATGAGTTTGGGGATTTGGGAATGGATTTTGGTCATAAAATAATGGGATGGGTTTGGGGATTTGGGAGCAGATTTTGGTCAGGGAATCAGGGGGTGAGTTTGGGGATTTGGGAGCAGATTTTGGTCAGGGAATCAGGGGATGGGATTGGGGATTTGGGAATGGATTTTGGTCATAAGATCATAAGATGGGTTTGAGGATTTGGGAGTGGATTTCGGTCATGGAATCAGGGGATGAGTTTGGGGATTTGGGAGTGGATTTTGGCCACAGAATCACAGGATGGTTGGAAGGGCCTCCTAAACCCTTTCTTCCCCACCAGGTGACGCTGGAGCCGGTCACGGACACCGGGAAGCGCCGGGAGCCCAATCCCTGCATCCCGAGGGCCACCACGTGAGCTCTGACCACCTGGGCCATCCCTTCCCCAGGGCCTGGTGTCACCCCAGCGTGGGCTGTGGCCTCCTGGGGGGGGCTGACGGGCGTGTCCCCTGCAGGTCCCTGCTGTCCCCACGCTCCCTGTGCCGGGCACTCACCAGGGCCGGGCAGCGATGCCGGAAGAAAGCCATTCCCGGGAAGGACTTGTGCCACATCCACGCCTCCGGCAGCAGCTTGGCCACGGATTCATCCCCTGCTTTTGACCCTCCACCCCCTCCCTGAGGGCTTTTAAACCCCCTTTCTTTTTTTTTTTTTTGGCTCTCCCAGATCCTGGCGGAGAACTTGTGGATGCCGTTGGCTGTGGGTTCGGGGCAGAGGCTCCTCATCCCGCCAGTTTTAGGTTATTTGCATATATTTGGTCATTTGCATATATTTTAATAAACGCCACATTTCCAGCTGGAGTCTTTCCCACTCTGGTCCC
>NW_021939396.1:8940-12587 GCF_001715985.3 Manacus vitellinus | reverse complement strand
GGTTTGGGGATTTGGGAACGGATTTTCTTCACAGAATCATGGAATGGGCTGGATTGGAAGGGACTCTTTCAGGTCATCTCATCCAACCACTGTGCAAGGAGACACCTCCCACTATCCCAGCTTGCTCCAAGCCCCATCCAACCTGACCTTGGACACTTCCCAGGGACGGAGAAACCACCAACGTCCCTGGACACCCCGTGCCAGTGTTCCACCACCCTCATCCCGAAGGATGGACCACCCTGATGCCCCCAAGGCTGGCAGAGGCAGGACCTCCATGTCCCCACCTCACCTTTCCTGAAGGGAGTGAACTGGAAGCCGGGCAGGTACCGCCGGAGTTTGGCGTTGCTGGCCGTCTTCTTGAACTGCCCGTCGGCCTTGCTGGGGTCAAACTGGGATGGCAGGGATTAAGGAGGGAAAACGGGCGTTGCTTTGCCCCCACCATGTCCTGGTGGAGCGTGGGATTCCCCCCCGGAGCCCTCTCGGGTGAAGGATACGAGGAGCTCTCCCCGGAAATCCATGGCCTCTGCCACGGCCTCCGCCGCCTCCCGGATGGACACCTCGTCTTCTTCTCCCACTGCGGGGAAGGACAGGATGGTGGCTGTTCCCTCGTGGAGAGGGGATGGACAGGAGGAGGTCTGGGGGGGGAAGGTTCACCTGACAAAATGATGGGCTCCACCTCGTCGTATTCCCGCAGGACCCAAAGGAAGAGCCGGGCCAGGTCCTGGGGGGAAGAGCAGACAACCCTTGGGGGGGTCACTGCTGTTCCCAGCGTTCCCATTCCCAAGGAACCCAACCCAGGACAAACCAGGTGGGCTCAGACCCCTCTGGATCCCATTCCAGCCTTTCCACCCCCATTCCCTGCTTCCCAAAGCCACACACCCCAGGAAGTAGATGATGAACTGTCTCCTGGCTTTGCCCTCCCATCCCAAGGGAAACCAACCCCGAGGATGGCCCAGGACAAACCAGGAGGACTCAGACCCCTCTGGGGTCCCACCACCAGTCTTTCCAGCCCCATTCCCTGCTTCCCAAGGCCCCACACCCCAGGGAGTAGATGAGGAACTGTCTCCTGGCTTTGTCCTTCCAGCCCCATTCCCTGCTTCCCAAACTAGGGAATAGTAGATGAACTGTCTCCTGCCTTTGCCCTCCCATCCCAAGGGAAACCAATCCCGAGGATGGCCCAGGACAAACCAGGAGGACTCAGACCCCTCTGGATCCCATTCCAGCCCCATTCCCTGCTTTCCAAGGCCACAAACCCCAGGGGTAGACGCACTTTTGGGTTTGCCTTCCCATCCCAAGCAAATCCAACCGCAAGGATGGCCCAGGCAGGCTCAGACCCCTCTGGGTCCCATTCCAGCCTTTCCACCCCCATTCCCTGCTTCCCAAAGCCACACACCCCAGGGAGTAGATGATGAACTGTCTCCTGGCTTTGCCCTCCCATCCCAAGGGAACCCAACCCTGAGGATGGCCCAGGACAAACCAGGAGGACTCAGACCCCTCTGGGGTCCCACCACCAGTCTTTCCAGCCCCATTCCCTGCTTCCCAAGGCCCCACCCACCAGGGAGTAGATGAGGAACTGTCTCCTGACTTTGCCCTCCCATCCCAAGGGAACCAACCCCGAGGATGGCCCAGGACAAGCCAGGCAGGCTCAGACCCCTCTGGATCCCATTCCAGCCTTTCCAGCCCCATTCCCTGCTTCCCAAGGCCCCACCCACCAGGGAGTAGATGAACTGCCTCCTGGGCTTTCCCGTTCCCCACACGGTCAGAGCGGAGCCGGACTCTGCGGGAGGAAGGAGTGCAGCCGTCACCACCTCGCGGAGCAGGTGGAGAGTTGGAAAACCCTTCCCAAAAAAAAAACCCCCCCAGGAGCGCTGCCACCCTCACGTTTGGCCAGGTGGACCTTGTGGATGAGCCCCGGCAGGACGTGGCCGTCCTCGATGTTGAAGTTGTCGTGCGGCCCGAAGACGTTGGTGGGAATGACGGCGGTGAAGCGCCGGCCGTGCTGCTCGGAATAACCCCTGGATGGTAGCAGGGGCGGGATATCAGCTACTGGAATGGCCCCACAAGACCCCAGCCAGCAGCACCGATCCCAGGTATCTCTCCCCAGCTTCCGCCCCTGCGCCGTTTAAATCCCGGGAATCCCACGGGATTCCCGTTGCCTTGATAACCAAGGGGTGCTTCCACCCTGGGAAGGGGCTCCCGCGTGTCCCTCCCTCACCTGTTCTGGATGTCAATCATCCTCTTGGCGTAGGAGTAGCCGAAGTTGGAGCTGTGAGGGGGCCCGTTGTGGATCTGGGAATACGGGAGCGGAGCGTTAAGCGGGGAAGGGACGTTCCCTGGAATGTCGTGCGGGGACGGGAGCGCTCACCATGGTCTCGTCGATGGGATACGTGGTCTTGTCTGGGAAGATGCAGGTGGAGAGGCAGGAGACCACCTTCTCCACCCCCATCTCGTGGGCCGAGTGCAGGACGTTGTCATTGATGTGGATGTTTGTCCTCTGGGGAAAGGAGAGATTTATCGGGATTGTGGGATGGAGATTCCCCAAATCCCTTCGTCACTGGGCAAGCGCCGGCTTGTTAACAACTCCCGGAGCCACCGGAGCTCTTGGCTCTGGAAGCAGAACGAGCCCCCCTATCCCTGTGTCCCCATATCCCCCATCCCGGGGATCCTGATGGTGCCGGTTTTCCAGGGGCTCACCCAGAAATCCAGGTTGGAGCGGATGTTCTTGAAGAGGCCCCCGACCATGGCGGCCAAGTGGATGACGTGGGTGGGCCGGTGCCTCTCAAACAGGGCCTTGGTCTCGGAGCTGCTCCTGGAAGAAGAAATTTGGGAGCTCTGGGGGGGATCAACAGAGCAGGTGGGGGCGTTTCCGAGGAAAAACCCAATCCTGGGATGGGAAATATTGGGGTTTGGTGGCACCAACAGAGCAGCTTGTGGCGATTCCAAGGACAAACTCATTCTTGGGAGGAGAGATTTCAGGGGTCTGTGGCAGACTGGGGGGGTTCCAAGGAAAAGCCCAATCCTGGGATGGGAATCCAAGGAAAAACCCAATCCTGGGAGGGGAATCCAAGAAAAAACCCAATCTTGGGATGGGAAATTTTGGGGTGTTTGGTGGGGTCAACAGAGCAGATGGTGGGGTTTCTGAGGAAAAATCCAATCCTGGGGTGGGATATTTTGGGATTTGTTGGGGTCAACAGAGCAGATTGTGGGGATTCCAAGGAAAAACTCAATCCTGGGATGGGATATTTTGGCATTTAGTGAGGTCAACGGAGCAGACTGGGGCTTTTCCAAGGAAAAACCCAATCCCGGGATGGGATATTTTGGGGTTCTGTGGGGTCAACAGAGCAGACTGTGGGCATTCCAAGGAAAAACTCATTCTTGGGAAGAGAGATTTCAGGGGTCTGTGGCAGACTGGGGGAGTTCTAATGAAAAACCCAACCCTGGGATGGGAATCCAAGGAAAAACCCAGTCCTGGGATGGGATATTTTGAGGTTCTGTGAGGTCAACAGAGCAGATTGTGGCTTTTCCAAGGAAAACCCCAATCCTGGGATGGGATATTTTGGGGTTCTGTGGGGTCAGCAGAGCAGACTGTGGGCATTCCAAGGAAAAACTCATTCCTGGGAGGAGAGATTTCAGGGGTCTGTGGCAGA
>NW_021939396.1:2992-5810 GCF_001715985.3 Manacus vitellinus | reverse complement strand
GGGGGTGTAATTTTTTTCCCCCTGCACATTAAAAGATGTCACCTTATCCCTGTGTCCCAAGGAAGTGTCAGTCCTCATTCCCAGCTGGCTGAGTTCCCACCCCTCCCAGGCCTTTCCCAGCTCCAAAATCCCACTCCCAGGAGCGACTTCAGTCCTGGTTTTATTTCCCCCCTTCCATGCCACGGGATTCCCTGGCTGATCTCCCACGGGGAGCCGAGGAAGGAGCACTGAAGGTCCTTCTCCATGTCTGTCCTGCATCTTCCACGAGACACCGAGGTTTGGCAGGAAAAAAACCTCACGTGGATGTTGGGATGAGTCACAGTCCACATTTCCACCTCACTCCGGGGTAAAATTATGGAATAAAAGGGTTTGGGGTTGGAAGGGAACCTTTCAAAATCATCTCATTCCTCCCACTAGACCAGTTTGCTCCGAGCCCTGTCCAACCCAGCCTTGAGAACTTCCAGGGATGGGACAAAAAAGCTTAGGAAGGTTTTCTGGGTGCTGGTGGGAGGATAAGACCTTCCTGCTGCCTCCTTTGGAGGCTATTTAGGGATAACCCCTGTTCCAGCCAAGGAATTGCTGGGAGGCAGCGCAGCCAGAGCTGCTGTGACAGCACCCGAATAACCACGGTGCTGCATTAAATATGGTAATTTTGGAGGCTTAAACATGCTAATTCCAGAGCTAATGACCAAAAAAAAACATTGGAGCACGAGGGAAGATCACAAGGGAAAGGGCTGAAGTCGCGGTGACCGCACGGGATGGAGCAGGACTCGCTTGCTCATCAAATATCAGCCCAGATAGCATCTCACAAGGTCTTGGGATTCAAGGATGAAAGCCTGGAGCAGACCCATTAGCTCATCTGGGCAGGGCGTCTGTGTGATCCAGAGGACATCCCAGGACCTTCCAGCAGGATGAAGCTCGGGTGGCTCGGTCGGATCCCGTCAGAGATGCCGTCCCGCCGCTCCGCCTGACGCCGCCGTTCCCAGAACGAAGCTTCCCCGTGGTGACCTATTTCTCTGGGACTGGTTGGGTTTTGGGTCCAGCCCCACTCCCTGCTCTGCCCTCCCCATCCCTCCCAGGAAAGGGGGGCAGGTGGGTATGGAATTCCCGGGTGCAGCCTATCCCAGGTGGAAGCTGGCTTGGGATGGGGCTTCGCAGCTGCAGCTCCAGGAGCCCAGGTGAGACACCCCCAGCTCTGAGCATCCCTCTCCCATAGAATTCCAGCTTTGTGGCTCTTTTTTAACTCCCAGTGACCCTCTTTCCAGGTCCTGTCCTGCAGCAGACCCCGTGCCAGTTTTTGTAGGGATTGGGGGTTGCTTCCCACCAGCGTGCAGCCCTTTGGCAATGGGAATTATCCAAAAACATGGGACAGTTTCGCAGACACGGAGGGATGGGATGGGGATTGCAGTGGTGGCCACAGATATTCCTAGACTTGCAATTCATGGAATTGGGAGAACTTGCTGCCTGGGAATGTCCTTGCCATCATCATTTTGGGTTCGGTCAAGTCCAGGCCTCTTGAAGGGAGACCAGCATTCCTCTGCTCCCTGACGGGGTTTGGAATTGTTCCGGGCGCTGGGTGGATGTGAATCCCACTGGGAGAACCACTGGAAGAGGTGCCACCTGGAGGGTGTCCTCCAGCACATCCCCCTGCTTGGCGTCACCTAAGGATGGGGAGGAGAGAACTGGGAAGGGGCCGTGGATTTCCCGGGGTGGATGGGAGAGAGGAATGTGGGCCACGTGGATCTGAGCCTCCTCCCAGTGCTCCCTTGAACCCGTGTGAGCTGACTGTGCCCGAAACGAGCGTCTCTGGCACAGGTTTGGGGTGAGGCAGACACCCCGCCAGGCCTGGCTGCTCAGACACGTCGCAGGGCTGCAGGGAGGAGGAATCCTGCCCCCATTCCAGTCCAAGGGTTGATGTCAAGCTGGATGAACTCCAAGGTGAGCGACTGCAACAGTACAGAGTACTGAAATTTGTCTTTTTATTGGTTAGGCTTGACCTTAGGATGAGCTCAAGTTGGTCAACGAGGCTAACGAGGTTTCTCTGCAGTGCCGTTTACACTAAATCAAAAAATAAAACCAGATCCAAACCCATACCCTCTCTCCTTTCTAAGTGGCAGGTGATGTTTAGTTTTGGTTTTAGGGAAGGGCTTTTTTCCTCACCAAATGCTCCCTCTTTGAACCAAACCGGAATCCAGCTGTGTGTGGAGCTCTGTGCATTCCAGCTGCTCCAGAGATGTAATTTTAATTGGCATTTGATGAATATTTTAGTGCTGTCATCAGCCCTGGAGACTCTGAGCTCCTGTGTCAGCCCAGAGCTCACCTGTTTGCCAGGAGCCATTTTACAGAGAAAAAAATAAGCACATCAAAGGAGGAGAAAGAGAGAACGTCACTGGTGAGAAGCAATTTGGGGCAGCCAAAGATCTTTACGACCCAAAACTCGATGTTTCAGTGTCCAAGCTGGGAAGGAGAGACGCAGGAAGGTGGCACAAGGGAATGTGACGGTGCAGCCTGTCAGGAGCTGCAATCTTCCCAGCAGGGTGCCAGGCTTGTCCCTGCCCCTGGTTCCAAGGTCTCCAGGCTGTGCCTGAGGAATGCCCAGTGACAGTGACCTCACAAAGGGGACTTGCTGTGGGACGTGAGAGCAGAGGGATGGGGGCTTGGGGTCACGTGCACAGGTGATGCAGGGTCCCTGGAGAGGGAGGCTGGTGGAGCAGAGACCCCCGGAATGGGTCCCTGTGGGGCCCTGCAGTGAGCAGGGGATGGTGGCCGGGGCATCTCCACCAGGGATCAGTTGAAGACCCACAAGAAGGTGAGATCC
>NW_021939396.1:0-1497 GCF_001715985.3 Manacus vitellinus | reverse complement strand
ATTCTGGAACCATGAGCCAAGCACTGGAGAAGTGGGGTGTCAGCAGTGAGGTCACCCCGTGTCCCTCGTGTGCTGTGGTTTGTGGGTGTGTTGTGAGGAGAGGCCCCATTCCCTCACAACCCTGCCAGCTTGCTTTGGCTTTGGAGGTGTGCTCGGGGTGAGGAGCTGCCCCTTCCATTGCATTTGCTCCTTGCCCACCTTTCTCCCAGCTGGCTCAGCCTGTCCTTAGGTCGGGCCTTTCTCACTGACTTTGTTCTGGGTTGGGCTCGTTTACACCCAGGGGTCCCAGGGCTTGTGCTCCCCAGTGACGCATCCAAAGAAGGCTGGAAAGAGGAGGGGTGTGAGTTGGTTGTTGGGAGGATTTACATGAAGTATGGGGGTCGGGGCATTTGTCTGATGTGACCAAAGCACTGGAGAGGTGGGGTGTCATCAGTGAGGTCACCCTGTGTCCCTCGGGGGCTGTGGTTTGTGGCTGAGTTGTTTAGAGGGGCCCCATTCCCTTTCAGCCCTGTCGGGCTGGTCTGGGCTGTGCAGCCGTGCCGGGTGTGAGGGGCTGCCCCTTCAATCCCATTCCTTCCTTCCAGCCTCACTGCCAGCTCACTGAGCCTGTCTTTGAGCCTGGCCTTTGGCACTGGCTGTGCTCTGCTGTCAGCAAGTTTACCCTTTGGGGTCACAGGGCTTGTGCTCTGGTTGAAGATGAGCATCCACAGAAGAGTTTGTGCCAGGCATGAGGGGCTTCTTCTTCCATTTGCTGAATTCCCCTGTCACCTGGCGGCAGCTTTGAGGACTTGGTTTTGGGGAGGGTTGGATTGTTGGATGTGTGTCAGGGAGGGCTGAAGAAACAACCCGAGCCCAGGAGAGGTGTGATGTCATCAGTGAGGTGATTTTGTGGTCCTCGTGTGCTGTGGTTTGTGGGTGCTTTGTGCTGACTGGGCCCCCTCTTCTTCTGTGTGCTGGATGTCCATCGGTCATTGTGTTACACCCAGGAATGCTGAGGGAGCTGGGTGATGTCCTGGCAAAGCCACTCTGCATCAGCTTGGAAAGGTCATAGTGCCTGGGATTACTTCCTAATGGATGAAAGAGAGTTCATGCCCTCATGTTGAATGAGATCAGGAGAAAGGATCTGGAAAACTAGAGGGTGGTCAAGCTTAACATCTTTCCAATTTAAAAGTCTATTTGGACTTCTCAAATTTAAAGAATAATGGACTCTGTCACTCCAACTCTACTTCTTGACCTGTCCATTAAATAAAGAAGAAACTGAGCTCCATCCCTTTTTGCCCTGGCTGGTCTCTGACGCCAATTCCCCCATTCAACATTCAAGCCATGAGGTTTCATAACTTATAACCTGTAACATCCTGTACCTGTGAGCAACAAACTGTAATTCCTAGTGTACAGTTGCCAAGCTGTTCCATTCTCTTCTGTAATGGTGGGGGCATTCCTTTGTGGAATTCTGTGATTCCATGTCCTGCCCTTGAGGCCGTGTCCATCTGACCTTGG
>NW_021939395.1:15630810-15651271 GCF_001715985.3 Manacus vitellinus | reverse complement strand
GGATGATCTTTCAGGTCCCTTCCAACCCAAACCATTCCATGAAAATACCCAGTTTGAGAGGAAAACCACTGCCCCCACAGAAGTAGAGCTTGAGAATTCAATGTTAGAGCTCTGTTTCACCAAACAGTGTATTTTAGCAGTTTTCTAGGAATGTTTGGGGCCAGCTGACACCGTTTGGTGGACAAAGGAGTAGTTTTTTAAGTGGACAAAGCTCAAAGGCTTGAGGTTCCAGGTTTTCTGTTTTGTGCATGTAGGAACACATCTACAAGAAATCAGGCTCCCTTGTTCCACAAGGTGTCCTTCCAGGTTTTCATCCCATATAAATTGTTTGTCACAAAGCTGAAATACTTAAAAATCAGGTTCTGAAAGAAGCTGCACAGAGAACTTCACATTTTTCACAGCTCAGCAAACACTGTCATGGAAAAGCTCTGTTAACATGGTTCACATACTTGTGCTGAAAATGACATTTAGCTGTAGACACACACACCAAGCCAGAGATGCAAAAAATTCCAAATATTTTTCCACGTAAATTCAGAATGAAAAAATATCATTTGCTAACACAAAACAGAATAAAAAGAACTAACCCTCTTTTTGCTAGGTATTTAAGCTCAGTAACTGTCTAAAAGAGCATTTCCCCCCTCTGCTTTTAAGAACCCAAAATTTATTGCAGTGTAGTAGGAGTCTTCAAGGTCAAAGGGTATATAGTCTGCTTGCTGCAATATAATCTGACATGATAAATCATGTACAAGCAGCCAGCAGTGCTGCTATCATGAATTTGTAGGAGAATAGAAAATGATTTTTACAAAATATTCATTAAACTATATAGCAATTTTCATTTTTTATGTGTTCTGTTTTACTGCTTTGTTTTCACTTCACAATAAACAATCTTTACAAAAAGCTCCTTCTTTTGCTTATCTCCCCTCCAACAAACATTGTGTCACAGAGCAAAAGCTTCTAATAGAATAGTTTAAGACACAGGAGGTTGAGGCTTTTTTGGGACAATATAACAGTACCATATAAAAAGGATTTTCAGTAAGTATGGAAGAAAAAGTGACATATTTAGGGGGTTTTTTTTGTTTGTTTTGTTATGAAAAAACATGTCTATAAAATTCCTGAGGATGATGACAGAGGATCAGAGCTTTCAGAAACACTTAAATAAGCTGTTCGCTCTATTTGTATTTCACCTGAAGGAAGAAATAATCAGAAGATTGACAAAAAAAAGTTACTGAATTTGCTCAGTGCTAAATCCTGCAAACATGTTGGGCTGGTTGAAAGATAAAAGGAACCAAAATCTCCACAGACACAATACCATAATATGGAAACTCCTGAAAGAGGTGTTTTACAAGAAACAAAAGAAGATCCTAAACCAGCCAATGCCACGACTGCAGGTGGGAGTGGGAGGAAATTTGAGTGTAACATGTAAAATCTAATGGGCAATATAGGCTAATAAATTGTAGTAAATATGAATAGAAATGGGAAAAAGACACAGAATCCAGCGCATCAAACAAAATGAACCTGAGAATCAGTTTACTCTCAGACAGGATGGGATACAAAGAATCAGAGTGAATTCCTCCAAAAACACGAGCTAACTTTTAGCTGTACTGCCAGAAATGCTTTCAAGGTGCTGTGGAAGAAATGATGGGTTTTTATCCCCTCTCCTTACACAACTCACTCTGTGATCCCTACAGCTGCTTTTAATCCATTGCTATGAGAGAGAGAATTACTGTAATTATTATTATTATTGTAATCATCATCTATTAGGAATCTTAACATTTGTGGCTTAAATCCTTTGTTATTTTGTCAGAAAGAACTAAATTCCATTTCACTGTCTTTATTTTCTGATATCCATAGCCCCCTTATTTGACACTCTTTAATGTTATTTGCAAAAATAAAGACTAGTAAATATTTAATTCATTGAGGACAACAGAGGACATTCCCATTGGCCATTTACCTCTAAAACACAGAACTGAACTACTCAAAAGCTGGTAATCTAAATAAACATATGCAACAAAGATATTAACTCTAATATTTATTTCAGGAATAAACTATTACACAAAATCATTCATTGACAGATATTACTACGTAAAGGCCAACCCCACAATCTAGGAAACACCTGCTATTTCTATTTGAGTTATCACTGACAGTATCAGCATTAAAAAAGAAAGATTTAACTAAAACAACTCTATTCCTTCATTTCTAGGATGGCAGGAGTGAAGCACTTATTGCATTTTACACCTTATTGCCCAAATATGCCACCTCAGAACAGCTGAGCCACATCACATCTGCCTTTCAGGTTGAAACATCAAATGCAAAACTATACACAAACTCTAGCAGGACACCAGATTATGGATGCTAAAAGCTCTCATTTTTACCCAAGAAACCCAATTGTGGTACTTCTTAACTGAGAAACTCTTTTGAGTCTTTGGACATGGTGAAGCTTGAAAGCATTATCCCCGTGAGGGATGTGCAAATGGAAATGAGATGCTGCTTTTTGCCCAGAAAGCAAACAACTATCAGCCCCATTGAACGTTTGCTTTTCCTTTTCTTTTTAATTCTTTGGAACAAAAAGGCCAGCTGGCATTATTTCCATTTCTATTATTTTCTCAAGAGTTAGAGTAAGCCAAACTCACAATTACCAGACATCGAGAGGGCAGTGAGTGTCTAATAGATAAATCCATCAGTGCTGATGATTAGAACTGAGCTTTTGAGAAGAAATTCTGATCATATTGCACCCATGATTTAATTCTAAATACATAATATGAAAATTAAATGCATCTCTCAAACCTCTGTTATTTTTAATCCCACTTTTTTTTCTCTGGCTCCAATCACACTCATTATCATCACTGTGGGCTGCCATTTACAGCCTTCCATGATTTTTGTGTCCAGTGAAGTAGAAACAGCTCAACCCAGTTGTCCTGACCTGCTGAACAGGTGCCTTTGCCATAACCAGGGGCAAACAGAGCACAATAAATATTATTTTAAGTCACTAAACACAGAAGCCTGCAGTAAATGCAAGGTGATATACTTCAGGCCAGATTTACTGCTCATGCACGTAGGGATAATCCTTTCTTCAAAGACTGAATCCTCGAAGGACTGGAAGGACCTTTCTACTTCCTACCCTCAAAATGTGGGTAGGAAAGCTATTTTAAGTCAGAAAGGTGTCAAATTCCCAACAGTTAACATACCAAACAAAATTATATGAAATGTCAGGAATATGTTTTTGAAATTTATAGTGGGAATATCCTGTTAACAGCCAAAGCAGCTGCCATGAAAGAGCTACCCTTGGTATCTGAGATCACCACAGGGCCTCTGCAGACCTTGAGCCTTTGAGGCAGATACTCCTATATTTGGATTAGAAAGCCTTAGAAAATTATGGGTTTAGTGATAACTACAGACCAAAAATTCATACAAATACCACAGCAATCCATAAACACCAATCCAGCTTTGTTACCAGTCTGTACAACTTCCTCTCTACTGCAGAGCTGTCTGTTTTGAATGAACTAAAATGTGTGGAATTTGGGCTACCTGGGAAGTGCAGTGTGGCTGATCTGTTTGCTATACCATTAATAAGAGAAATCCCATAAGGCATTTATATTTTAAATATAATGTTAATGCAGAGGTTCCCAAAACTAGATGTCAGCACATATAAATGGAAATGGAAAGGTAGTTCAACTCACACACCTCCAAAGATCTACAAAGTAACCTGGGATTGCATCCCTTCACTTAAAGTAATGAAAAGCAAATCTGGAGACTGCCTTCTTAATAGAAAAAACACCTTGCTGCAAACGTTCAGCTTTTAAATGTTTGGTCAATTATGGACCAAATTGGTACTTCAGCTACTAATTTGCAAAGGGAACTAAAATAATCAGAAGAAGGCATTTGGTTTACAGAGTGACCACAGCATGTGGATTGTAGATATTCAGTCTTTGTTCAAAGTAGCCCAGTTTTTAAAGAAAAAGCACTTTGTTGGTCATTAGTGCAAAATTCTGTTTTACCATCGAAACCCACGCCTGTTCACCTGGGAAGCATTTTAACACAGAAGCATTTTAAATGTTAACACCTACATAATAGCCTACAGAATGAGGCTAATAAAGGCTGATTTACCACTGTATTTGATTAAACTGTATCTCCATCTGCAGAAGGTGAATGGATTCTGAAATTACTCGGGATAATTATAGCCCACAAACCTTGCAGACCCCTCGCATCTGTCCCCGTGCAGTGGGTAATGTGGCAGCTCCACCCTGTTCCACTGTCTGTGTGCCCTGGGCTGTGGAAGGAATACTGCCCTGGTATCTGAAAGTCTGGAATCTCACCCAGGGAATCACTTAATCCCACAAGTTTCCCTCCTTCCAAAGGCATCACAAGAAACTTAGCGAGGGCCCTACATCACTGCTGACCCTCCTTGCAAAAACCCTCCCTTACTGTGACCACTGAGTCCCCTTTCTAAAAGGGAACAACAGAAATTCAAAACGAGCACAAAAGAGGTTGTGGGTTTAGGGTTTTTTTCCTCATTAAATGGCTGAACAGTCATTAAATTGCACTGAACAGTCCAATTTTCAGTTGAGCAGGCAAACGTCTTGAACTCAGCCAAACAACATTATTTAAAGTAATTTCACCTAAATGTCAAGGAAAGTTGAGCAGATAGAAGGATAATTGTAGATGATTAGATAATTGTTGAATTATTGAATTGTTAGATAACTATTGAAATAAAAAAATCTTATTTAAAATGGACACACCATCCTAAACTCGATGTTTCTCTATTAATGATGTACAGAAGCTGATTTTCAGACTAACATGTAGATTGTATTTTGATATCACATTTCCCAACTCCAGTTAAAACAAAGAAGGCAGGAAGAGATTTGAGGGCTTTTGAGTCCCACTCTGCATGCTGAAGTCAATCTTCCAGAAAGAACAAAATGAGAAAAAAGGAGCTGTAAAATGTTTTCTTTTTTGATAATGGGAGAAAATTGTACAGTTTCCAATTTGGTTGTTGACTTTGCTGATAAGAAATCGGCTGTTAATGAAACCTTTGATGATAATTAATTTAACAGCAAAAAAAGTGATACATTGTCTTTTAATTTAATGCCAAAAATTACCCTTTTTGCTGGTAATTTGTAAAAAAAGTCTGTTTCCCTTGAAAAGCCTCTAGGCAATAGTTTTAAAGTCTACAGAAAGTAGAGAGAATAAAAGGAAAAGATTTGGCAAGACACTAATATATATTAAAAAAAAGAGATATCTAAGCAAAAAGATCTTGACAATAAATATCTATCAAATGCTTAATAATTTTCAAATTACACAAAGGGAAACTATGGGTGCTGCAGTGGCACTTGTGCCTGACTCCACAGCTGCCACAATTAGACTACAAATTCTGATATATTTGGTTCCATATCACTTCTGAAACACACCTGAGTATTATTCCCGTTCTAAAGAATAAAGTAAATCTGAAGATCAACTCGTATGTAAGGTAAAATATAAGGAACATGACAAATGAAGAGTGTGTAGGAAATGTGTCAGTTCATGTCTCAGTATTTCATGTCAAGGATGTAGAATAACTGAATTCCTATTTTTAAATATTGTTTTAAGCAGTACTATCACTTGAGTCTGAACTCCAGAATGAGTGAATAAGTAAAACAAAATGAAACAAAGCAGCACCACAAAATGTAGCTTAGGAGGGAATAAAAAAATGACTGTATAACTCTTTCGGTTTTGTTTCCTCTAGGCCAAGTATTCCAGCATTATGGTTGAGGAATTTGACAGCCAGAAAACAAATTACACAACAAGAGAAAAGCAAATTCCATTAAGATTTTATATCAGAATAGAGACTTCAGTGCTGTGTTCTCTAGCACTGAATGAACTGTGGTCTGAGGGTGGTGAATGAAATTAAGGTTTGAGGTACAACATGTAATGTCACTACAAGGTACAGTGTGAGTCTGGTCCTGTCACAGCTGAGCTGCTGCTGAAGGGAATCCCCAAGGTTTATTTGAAACACAACTCAGTGGACAATCAAAGCTGCTTGAGACTCTTCATGTCTTGAAATTACATATATTTTCCCAAATAATTTCATTAATTTGGAAAATGATGCTACCACATAATAGTTTTCATATGATACATATTATTTAATAAAAAACCCTGGTATTAACTACAGCAACTGCAACAAAATATGATTGTTTTTCTAACACTCAGGCACTGCTCAAGTCACATATGTTCTATTGTAAACTCTCAATTTTGCTCCAGCAGATGGGATGGCTGAATTACAATAGAAGCAGTTACGTGTGAGGGAAACTGCAATTTCTTCTTCAGACTGTGTTTTATTTGTCAGAGTAATTGATGCTGGAACTTTTGACAACAAACAACTTTTTAGTCTGTAGAATATTCTTTCTCTGCTGGTAATGCTGGTACTGCTCCCTGTGCCATGAAATGCCTGTGTGTGAGCACAAAATGCACTTCCCTCAGTTTTGAATTCCCCCTCCAAATAAAAACTATTAATTTCAATCGTACATAACTTTAATACAATATTTTTCTATTTTCAAGGTCTTCTAAAGCAGGCATTCACTATCCCTACCCTCCCTCAAAATTCAGCGTTCTGACTTTGTGCTAAACTGCCTCAGAATTATAAACTGCTCTGATCATATAAATCAACATGCTGTAGGAATGAAACCCCCAATTCAGCACCTCTGGAACGCTGTGTATGCAGAGCCCTGACATTTAGATGATGGGTTGATGAACTTTATTCAAGCACCAATTTATTTTGTTAAAAGACACCAAGAGTTTTCAAGAACAGAGGATGATAGAGCAAACAGGAGTTAAGTCACTATTAACTGTATATGTATTGAACCCTTAAGTTTACTTCTCAATTGAAATATAATTATCAGCATGTATTCAAGCCAAGAGAGTCAGGGACATGAGGATGTCCTTTGTTAATGCCAGCAGAGATTACAGAAAACTACTATGAAAATTACCACATGACTGTAAAAAGGCCCAAGGACACAATGATTTTCTAAGTCATGCAAAAAATATGATGGCTGGTCAAGCCTAACTCAAACCTAGCTCAGAAAAAGCAAAGCTTTGAAGTAGAAAAATATGCTTAGAATTATTCTGATGTAATGGATATATTAGCTGTGCCAAAATAATAAAGAAAAAATCAAGATAGAATTGCAGCCTTGTCCATTCTGATCAAAATCACTGTGTTCTTTTGAAGGTATTTAAACATCTTTAAAGTCATTAATTTTTAAAGTTCAAAATAGCACTTGCACTATTTTCTTTATTACACCAGGAACTAGATAAGCATCTCTCTACTCTGATGAGTGTTATATAGACTGCAATATTTACTTTTTAGTGCAGTCTACACTGCTTGCAAACTATTTTAGTAAGAGTGACAAAGGTGAACAATAGACAGTTAAGCTAATAATCTATAAAGAACCACATTCTGTTTGTATTAGAATCAACAGCAAAGTTGGTTTATCAGATCACAAATAGAGGTACACACAACTAAAACTGGAAATACAAGAATTATCAATGGTAAATGAAAATATTATGCTGCAATAAATTCTGAAAATCCAGTGATAACACAATGAAAAATTAATGCTTTGACTCTGAAGCAGCTGAAAGGAAAAAGGAGTCTCAGCTGATTCAGTGAGGATTTAGGATCTCCAGGCTTTCACTCTTACCTTAGCTAAACTTTGGGACATAAACCAATTTGAATTTATATTCAGATGGTAAAATTGTACTAACTCTATTTCAAATCTTGGGTTACCCATGCATTAAATACTCTGCAGACATTTCATCTCCAAGATCATGCAGATGCCTTGTGCACACACTGGAATTTTTCAGGTTTTACAGAATTTGGGTATTCATCAGAATTTTCCATTTAATATGAAAAAGTGCCTTTCAAATGTAAAAATGAAAGGATAAAAAAGCAAATGCAGCTTTGAGTTTCTGAAAGGGACATTCTGAACTCTAAAACTAAGCCCTGAATTACTGTACCACGTGTGACTGACGGTGACTTTGGGGTCCCCTGCCCAAGCAGGGGGGTGATGGATCTTGCCTTTCTGGGGGTGACACCTCTGAATAAATCTGAATAACTCAGTCTGAAAGTTGAGCTAACAGACTTTTGGACAGTAGCAAATCACTGTCAAACAATGAGAGACACGTTGATGGTTATAACTCTTTTCTCTGTTGACACATCAATCTGTCTATCATCCAGCTTGGAACAGAATCCATTACATTAATATGTTTCCACAGGCAAATTGGGAAATTCTGATTTTAATCTAATCAGGGTGGTTATTTTTGTCAATAGCAATTTTAGCTTGTTTAAAGTTCTTCTTATGATAAATTAAATTTTAGTTGAAGAAATGAAACATTTAGAGCTGAAAAGAACTAAATATTAGTGCAAGTAAATTAATTTTTATCTTTTTGAGTGATATTGCTCCTGGAGAAAGTAATATTGTAGGTAATAAAGATGCTACAAATGTCATCTTCAAAACTAGAATATTCTGATTCATGAAGATACAATGCACCAAATGTTTCAGGTATATTGAAAACTCACAAGAGTCATTCAGTACTCCTTCCCCAAGCCACACTAGCTGATCCATGTTGTTTTCAGTGCCCCATCAAATAAATAACCACTCAAAAAGGCATAATTGTATGAATCAATAGAGCTGCCCCTGTAGGCCCAGATGGAGCTGGAAACCATCAAAGACTGAGAGACAGGTTCCTTGAACTCATTTCTAACACCAAAGACTACACATTTTGCATAGAAACTCTTTTTTTTTCAAGTTCACACCTGCATTTTTGGAGGAATTTCATTCAGACAACCAGCAGAACATGTGATGAATCTGAACTAGACCTGTGAGAATTCAAGCTCTTCAGAAAACAGAGAAATGTTTCAAAGTATGTCCTGTTTAAAGTGAATGTTTCTTCTGGTACAAAATCAAACCTGAACCAACTGATTGAGGCTCTTTTCTTTTAAATTTTATTAATGATCTTTGTATTTTCAGCCTAATACTGCTCTCTGAAGATCATTTTAGTGCCCAGTCGAGTGTAACTCATTTCCTTTGAGATCCAGAAGTACAAAAATACTCTTCCCTAATTCAGTCCACGTGCCTAGAACTTGAAAGTTACCTTAATGAGACTAATATAATTGTTTTCAGCTTTTAAATATTTTCATTAATGATGAGTTGAAACGTGGACATTCACAAACAAGCAAGAGCATCCTAGGCTAAGGGAGCAAAATAGAAATTATTTTTTTCAATAGATTGGATCACACAGGTAACCTTTGCCATTACTGTGTACTTTATGTGAGTCAAGAGAAGACAGGACTAAATTATACAATGCCAGGTATGTAGAAATGATAATTTCTAGTGTTCTCTAGACAGCTTCTCAAAAAACATTAGAAAGGTTAGCTGCCTTAAAGAAAAAAATCATGTTTCTCTGTATGTCAACATTGTGCCCACATTTTTATACACTTGTGGAAGAACATGGTGAAAATATATGGCATTTGTTTTTAGAAAAGAAAATTATTACTGATTTGTACATTATTGATTGTGAAACTCGTCTTGATATCATAATGCTCACAAAATCATGAAAACTGCATATGAATATTAGTAGATGTAATAATGTAAACTTTAGGGCTCAAACAGGACACAGAATTTATATGTATCTGTAGCCCACAGTCTATTTACCTCCACATATACTTTTATCTTTGTGTAAGTAATTTTGCACTGCACCCTGCTGTGTGCTTGTACCAAGTATATTTTGGGTGACAACTCAGTACAAAATGCTTGACATTAATCTTTAGGTCCTATTGCTTTAATGGTAGGCAATTATGACAGAGAACATTTATTTTTTCCTCTTTTAACCTAGAGGTGACCTGCCACTGGAATGCAGTTTCCTCTTTCATCATAGTTACTCCATAGAAACACTAATAGCACTATGTCATGCAACATTTAGAAAAAACCCAAACAAACCCCCAAAAAACCCCCTCACAGAGCAGTAATTACATTATTACTTAGATAATAAAGAAGGGGAATTTTTCTTTATGTCTCAGAGTTGGACACAAATGTGACAAATATGGAGACAGAAGTTTAGAGCCTGTGTTTCCTGTGACCCAGCTCTGCAGACAAGCAGTAGGAGAATGAAGTTGGGGACAAGTGCCAGTGTCAGGCAGAGGAGCACAGCCCACCTGCAGGCACTTGTTCACCCACCAGGAGGGCTGGATGGAGCACAGTGAGACTGAAGGCATTTCTCAGAAGCTTAAATTTGCCTGCAAACCCTCACTTGGGGCAGGAAACAGAACAGAAAACCTTAGAGGCTCTTAAAATATTTTAAAAATAATTTTTTTTAAATTGTGGCAACTGTTTAACACGCCCAGGTAATCAGAATGATTGTTATTATTTTATTGCCCTGGTGTAGGGGAGGCTCTCGGTGCTGACAAACAGAACCAGCAGCAGGGAGTGATTCCGACTGGGATTGCACAGAAACACAGCCAGACAGGGACTTCTGAGGAAATATCAAGGCACTATTAATCAGCAGGATAGGCATGAGCACAGCACCTCAGCAGCTGATTCCTTGAGGAATCTCCAAGAGTTTATCCT
Organism: Manacus vitellinus; assembly: GCF_001715985.3. NCBI lineage: Eukaryota > Metazoa > Chordata > Aves > Passeriformes > Pipridae > Manacus > Manacus vitellinus. Next base: position 15,640,679 of record NW_021939395.1, on the reverse strand, counting down.
GGTGCCTGGATGTTCACCGGGGATGCTGGAGGGAAACAGGGACTGTCCTTCGAAGGGAAACTACCCAAATCCACTAAAAATGATGGAGTGAGCTCAACTGCCATATAGTTCCAGAAATTGAGAGCTTTTTAGCATGGCTAAAACCCTTCCTAGTGGTTAGAGGGAGCAGATATATGACTCCACACACTCTAATAATTGGGATTTCTGCAAACCTCAGGCAGAAGAAATTATTTCTTTTGCAGTATTTCCTAACCACTATTTGGGAATTTCCAACTCCCTGCAGGCTTAGAGAAATCCCAAGAAAAGCATAAAATTATTGAATTAGTTTTCAGATATGTTAAGCCTTTTAGCTCACATTAAATCAATGGTAAATGAGGTACATCACATCTCTAAAAAGCAGATTACTCATTCAGGATCAAAATGCAGCTTTGAAATATGTGGCAAAACCATTTTAAAAATCCAAAATGTATTAGTGATTAATATTTGGGTAAATTCAAAAGCATTTTGATGGGGATTTTAATCAGACAAAAATTACAACATGACAGTTTAATATAAATACTACTGGAAAAGATAATAATAATTGCACACGTAATTTTCAGATTAATTTTTTTGGCAAAAAACATAAACTACTATAGAAACCTCATATAAATATGATGCTTTTTCAATTCATAGAATTCTTTCCATTGACAGAGAGAAAAATTGGCTCTAAGTAATTTATTCTTCTGTTCTATTTGTGTCATCTTAGTTTAATTTAAATTGAAACTTGTTTCAGAAAACTCTCACGGAGTGAAACGAGACAAATTTTGAGTGTTTCAATTTTGCAGATAATGATTTAGCATTCAAAAAAGCACCTTTACAAACCAACTCATTCTGCTGCATTTTTTAACTTTTGTAAACAGATTGTAGAGAAGGAGCCAATGCGGATCTGGACATCTTGTATGTCATCAGGCACAGCTTTTGAGTTTTTTATTGCATAAGGGATGGATTTCTGACAACACATTTTAAAAATTGCTTCTTATCCAAAAAACGACAGGCAAGAAAATTACTCATGAGGAATAATCTTTGTTGGGCGAGCGAAGTCCCCCCACATCCCTCGAGCAGCCGAGGGAGTTGGCTGCGCGCGAGGAACACCAGACGGATCCCAGGGGACAAAATCTACCCAAAACTCCTGCCACGGGGTGTTTCCACAGAACTCTGGGGCTTCCCCTGGTTCAGAACTAGAGATACCTGAGCTTTCCATAACTACCAAATCTGTCCGTATAAGAATAAATTCAGATTTTAGATACCCTTCACTGGGCGTTGCACCAAACCCGCTCAAATTTTACTGATTTTTCAACAGTTGTTGCAACAGTTTTATGGATTACGATAGTTAGGGTTTAAAAAATTGTGAGTTTTCATCAGCATATATTAAAAAAAAATACTGATGAATAAGTGGGAAAGTTTCTTTACAAGTGTTAAGACTGTCTAAGGAGTTGGAAATGTTTGTTAGAAGCAAATGGTCAGTTCTCACCATGGCAAAGAATGAACAGAGTATTTCAAGGTTTTATATGCTAAGGCATATAAAATACATTAAGTTTGCAATTTACTAATATTTGTATAACTATCCCCTATTTTAGCTAGCTATCATAATATTTTTATAATAAAAAGCAAGTTCCACTCATAGATTTTACACAATTCTAAATTAATGCCATCAGCTGCATCAAGGGATTTATAATTGTCGGGAGGCAGATCCAACACAGCTGCACAGGTGTATTCAAGAAATAAATGTTATTATAGAATGATGCAGGAGAAAGGTGAAACTACAGCGCTGACACCTGTATGCTATTTCCTAAAAAGGTTCTGCTCTTATCTGCAATAATGGTCTCAGAAAGATGTTGTAAAAATTTGAGAAGCATTTAAAAATTCCTACCTGATGAGAATTTGAAAAGACTAGAAATTCTAATTCAGAAAGCCATGACTAAGGATACATCACACCAAAGTCACACTCAATAATGGTGTGTATAGAACATGCAGAGTTCCTTCCTGTGTGTTCAGGAGCTTATCTGAAGAGTATCCAAATATGAGATTGTTCCTTTCCACTGAGTTGCTGATCTTGCCTACATCATCTGCATGACAGACTTAGTACCTCCGCTCCCTTGTTTTGAATTTCCCAAACAGAGATCCTGTCTCATCTCTCTTCTACATCATAATACAGTCAGATTATTATGATATTATTATTATGTAATAAATTATCTCAAATATATCTATGTCAATTCTGGGGAACAGTACCCATTTCTTCATATATTCTTTCCTATTTATTGGTATTTGACCTTGCCAGGAATCTACAGTTACTCTGAATGTGTCAGTCTGCACCCGCCCACTTTTCTCCAGCCTCCATCCATGGTCTCACACGTCCAGCAATCCTCTCCTCTGGCACTTTTGTTTCTTTCCCAGAAGAGAAACCACAAACTCCTTGTACTCCTTGTCTCTAAATACTGCTCATAGTATTAGTTACAACCCCAGCACCACCTTTTAGTTTATAGACTTGCTGCCCGTCTCCAGCATGTTAAATAGTGGAATTAACGTCCACAGAACAACGTTTTGACTTCATCTCACCCACTTTCTTTTCAGCCCTCACATGGCCTTTAATCCATCTAACAAATTAATTCATATCTGATGGTCAGAGACCTATTCCTGGCCAAAGCAGAGGTTCTTTCTGTTCTTATCTTGTGTAAATCCTCTGCTTCTCTTTTCTGTTATCTCATCTTCATATCATCTTGCACAACTCTTACAAATTTGTTCTCTGCATTACATGGCACTATTTCAACTATAGATACTGAGTCAAAATTTACCTATTTTCTCATAAAAAAATAAATGTAGCATTTTAAATATAGTTAACTAATAACCATCTAAATAGAACTTGAGTCACACAGTGAAAAAAACCCCACTTTGAATTCATACATGTTATCTGTTACATCTCTGCCAAACAAAGAATGAGCTGAGCACAAAATGAACTTCTTGTTTTCCAACAAATGCTGCTTAGATTTAGCTCATAACATTAGCTGAGAAGATTAGGCCTATGAAAACTCAATTTTCTTCATCCAGCGGGAATAGTGGAAAATAATACACAACAAAATCATAAAACCAGCCTTGTTTTACTCAAAAGAACCTAACACTGTGTCAACGTCCTCTTCCAGTGATTGATGGAGTAATATGGAAGTACACCCAAACACCAGCTTTGCTATCATTTAGAGAAACAAACACACCGGAGTCAACCAAGGAAACAATTGTACAGATTAAAAAAAAAACCAAAACACTGACAAGGCAAGAAGACAATACTGCACAAACAAGTGTGGAGAAGTACAGAGATAGCAGTGATATTCCATCAGCTGCCCAGATAACCAGGGGCAAAGTGCTGACAGGGCCTAGCAATGCACTGGAGAAATGCAGGAGCCAAAGCTGAAAATCCTAGAGGGTTTCCCAGGCCCTCCCTTCCATGATTGTCTCGTTGATAAAGATGTACAAGCTCTCAGGAACCAGGCACGCATCTCAGGTCGTGGCTTTTGCACAGTGCAGATGAATCAAGGGAAGCAGAGTGGGAGAAGGGCCTCGGCAGGCAGAGTTGTAGGGAAAAGCATCGTGCCCTGGACAGCTCCATCCCACACACACATGCACTTCTGAGGCACCAGGAAAGTGTCTTCAGGGGTTAAGGTGTGAGCTCAAAGCAGGATCCTTTGAGGAGTTTTCCATGAAGCAGTGTGGATGTGACTGATGGATAAAACCCAGATAATTTTTCGACATTTTTTTAAGGAATTAAAAATAACTACTGAAACATGTAATACAGATCTGACCTATTACAAAAAGCCTTACTGAATTTTCAACTACAGATGCAAGAATCTGCCTTCTAAGTTCTGTAGCTCATTTATTGAAATGGATGACTTTGGATCAGCACTCCAAAAGCTATGGAAATGGATGCATGAATTCTTAAAAGCTGCTGTTAGAAACACCTGCCTTAGTCACAGCCTGGACAAACATGAGCACACCTGGACAATGGTCATGGCTAAAGATGATTTGGTAATCATGGGGACTCTTCTGTTCTTGGAAAGCATCTATATAATTTAATGTAGTTTTGCCTAAGTTTTTGTGCTGTCACATTATTATTTTACTACTGCCAGGTTAGGGGAGTGTCTGAGTTCTCTCCTGATTAACTTCGTGGTTCACATTTGCTTAAGTTCCCAAATGAGACTGCAGTGCTGTGGAACTGCAGATCTTCCCACAGTACTACGATGTTCTGGAATGGTTTTGTTACTGGAGAGAAGAATACTTAGTGTGAAAGGAACAAAGTCTGTAAAGAACACAACAGAACTATAAACTCAGAGAAGTACCTGGAAGAGAAAGGGAACAGTCTGCTAACTGTATTTGACTTGAATGATAGCCTGGGTTGGGAGAGAGTTATGAAGCAAGGCAGGGAAAATGGGAAGGAGATACTGTTTTGAACAAAAGCAGAGAAGATATCAACTGTGAGAGGCTGACAGTGAGAAGGGTCTTGTGCTGAGGACCCAGGTTGTCAGACTCCCAAGTTAGCTTAAAGGTCAGCCATGAAAGATAGCATTTCAAAGGGCAAATATTATAAGGTTGCCCTCTCTGCTCCTACAGCTGAATTAAGCCTCCAAGAGCCAGACTTTGAAGGATAACACTCCAGTTCTGTCCCAACTGGCCTCTTCTCTTGCATCATTTTTCTCTGTTAGAAGACAACACTTTATGTATTTACTTCAAGATCAGCAATGCAAAGAGCAAAATTGCATATAACCATAAAGAACATGTGCATTTATCATGATAACTATCTACTACAGAATACCAGAGCAAGAAAATTGGATGGGTGAGGTTCTTTTTTTTTTTTTTGTGAGATGCTGGTAGAATCACTCAAAAAGAGTTTGCCAAAACAGGGAGATTTTATACACTCAAATGTGTTGTAAAAGAAATAAAACACAAATTGGTCTCCAAATTCTTAGAAAGCAGCAGTGACAGCTTTTGCAGCTCAGGGAGATACTACAAAAAATGCTCTGTTTATAGGAAGTGGAGCTGGCAACTGTAGTTATTTTCTTGGAAAATGTCTTAACTTTTAAACATTTGCTTGCACCATGAGACAAAACTCATTTAAGACTTGTGTAATTCTAAAAGATTTTCAGCATGAATTTTACTGCATTTTACATTGCAAAGTGACAAAACCTTTTGACATTGATATAATTCCAAAATCTTTCTAATTTAACTGCTATAAAAGAAAGCCAGGGCAAGATCCTGATCCAGCACAGTGTTTTATGGTAAGTAAATCCATATTCAGTGAACAGAGGATTTGGTAAGGGACCAGATCACACACGTCTTCATCTAAGGCAAAACCCTTCCCTAGTCCAAATTTCCTCTGAATCTCCTAGTTGTTATTTCTTTTTGTACTTTGATCACAAATTCCCTTCTGTGCCTTTGGAAATTCTCCTAATTCTTTTTCTAAGTAAAATACATTTTTCTTAAACAACTCCTTCTTTGCACTAATCTTCTGGCTCCATATTTGCCATCTTTCTATGCTATCTGGAAGTGTGCTTAGTCTGCAAAAGTAGCATGGAAAATTTTTAATTCTCTTGAAATACCTGGCACTGAGCAACCTAAGGTGAAGGAAATTTAATTTTGTGGAATATCATTTGGCTTTGATACAATTTACCCTACATTGTACACTAACTCTAAATTGAAAATCAGTTCTTTATCCAAGACCCTTTCTCCAAAAAAATTAGGCTGTAGACAAGATATCTTCTATGTTTTTCACAAGTGTAGTGTATTCATTGATGCCTGAATATTTGTCCCCCCATTTTACTTTATAAACAGCTTTGTTATTAACCCTCAGAGTTTCTGTCCTTGCTGCTTTTGTGAAATAGTAGCATAAGCAAGTAGAGTTTTCTTCCAAATGAAATGTTTACTCTATAAACCTGTAACTGCTATATTGCATTATATTTTTATGTTTATTGTTATGAAACGGTGTTATTTGTAAGTGTAATTCTGTAATAAAAACAAAACAAAGATTGATGCTGAAAGAGAATGAAATTTCAGAACATGCTATAAAATTAATCTAATACTGGAAAAAAGTGCAATTACTCTATTTACAGGTGAAAAGGAAAAACAATTGCACACATAAAAATAAAAGCTTTATCGTTATAGTAAGAAGCTTATGAATATCAAAATGAAAGCAGAATCCCCTTCCAAACAAAAGGGTTAATCTTAATTGTGCATCAGTTTTGACTATAGTATGGACATTATTTTAATGCTATAAAACCTCTTTCTTTACTCAAAAGTACCTTTGCACAATGAATGTCGTGGCTGTTGCAGAAGTTGCCTGAGTCTTTTCCCATAAATCACACTGCTGCCAACCTGCTTTTGTTTTGCAGAGCTGATGCTCAGTCACAATATTTTCTTGGATACCCATTCTGGAAGTACCAATTGGTACTGATGGAAGCTGCAGATTTTAAAATCTACCCACTAAACATGTGTACAGCCTTCAGAAGTACCAAAGGAGGGGGCAAATAAGAGCCTTTGGTATGGGGATGGCTGGAGGGATGGAAGGAAGAAGGAACAGGGTAGTGACAGGACAAGGGGGAATGGCTTCCCACTGCCAGAGGAAAGGGTTAGATGGATATTGGGAAGAAATTCCTCCCTGTGAGGGTGGGGAGGCCCTGGCACAGGTTGCCAAGAGAAATTGTGACTGCCCCTAGATCCCTGGAAGTGTCCAAGGCCAGGTTGGATGGGGCTTGGAGCAACCTGGGCTAGTGGAAGGTGTCCCCCATGGGAATGGGAAGATTTTCAGATCCCTTCCAACCCAAACCACTCTGTGATTCTATGATTATGACTTTGGATTTATCATAGGATACCTGCAATCACATCTGGGCAGCTCATGGGGTGGAGATTACCTGGAGAACTGTTTAAGAAACTATAAAAAAAAACCAGTCTACAAGAAACATCAATGTTTACTCCTTAGCAATGCTTTTAATTTTGGGCATTTCCTTGTTAGAGGAGCTCCTTTGTCCAAGTTTCAAGGAAACCTTTGTTACAGCTTACCAGACTGAATAAAAATCACAAACTATCACAAAAATCTCAAAAAATCCCAAAGGACAAAGAAAATGCCTCCATGTGACATGACATTCATAATCAAGGAAACATAAATTAGGGAATCAAAGTGGCATGCTGTGACTTCTGAGTCACATCCCTTTTCACTGGAGTGTTCTTGTATGGCTTGAAAGAAAGATAAAAAATAAGTTTACCTCAAATTTACCCTCAACCTACACATATTAGACAAAAAATAAAAAATTCTCTGCAAAATTTCCTGAGGTTGAGTACCAACATCTGCAATATCCATCAACCACTGACTTTTACAACAGCAAAAGTGCTGTTGTTGTAGCCAGGGAATTTACTTGTAAGGGAAGATCACTTCTCAGCCCACCAAAGTCAGACCCTATATTCTCCTTTTGGAATTAAATGTACGAAAAGATAAGAAAGAACAATATGAAGCCAAAGAAAAATGTAAAAAACGGTGGAAAGAGCTACTTCCTGAACTATAGTAATTAAAAGCCTTCACATATCTATGAAAGAAGGGACTGGATAATCTTTATTATACTGTAAGCAAGGCAAATGGCAGATTGATATCCCTTGGCACAGGAATATGCTACTAAATATTTGAAGACAAGCTGTGACTTCAAATATCACATCCAACTGCAACTTTAATTTTTTTTTTTGCAGAAAAAGCAACTCATGCTGAGGAAGATATGGCTTATTTGAAACTTATTTACTGTCATAACAGATGGTGAAGACTAGAGAGAATATAAATGAAAAATATGGGGGCCCAATAAATGTCAAGGCTCCCAACTTGGTCTGTAAAATTAAAAGAAAAAAAAACCAACAAAAACCAGAAAGAAGCTATATCTATGCAAGATACAAAAACTTAACAGAATAGATTAGCTTTTTAACATCTTGGAAATAACCATTTTTCTGCCCACACAACGTGAGATTAAAAATTGCACTGGTGCTACAGTCACTGCCATCTTGAAAAAGCTATCCAGCATGATCTATGCAGAGTTACCATTATCAGAGCTCCTTTTCAGGTATTTACCCTCAAACTTCTGGTGCACTATGAAAATTTTATCAGTTACATCTGCAGTGGCCAAGAGAGTTCCCTGTGAACTCATGTGGCAGAACCCAGGGTAGAGGTTTTGTTGACTATTTAACTGTAAGAACCACAGCCTGGGGAACCAGGTCAGAACTCAAGCCAGAGCTACAGGTCCAGAGCCTTCTCTTGCCTGGAAATTTTTCAGGCCTGGGGTTTTCATTTCTAAGCAAGAAATAATTTGAACACAGCAAAATCTGCAAAGCAAAATGATTCTTTATGCTCAACCCTCTCTTGCCCTCACTTCAACTTCTCTGAACATCAGAGAAAACTGAGGACTCTTAGGACACTCTAAAAAGCACCTGGCATCCCATAAAACCATACTTGGGAATCTCTTCAGAGAAAGGGATCCTGGCATGGTGTATCCTTCCTTATTTTCTAAAGCATGCAGGTGAAAAAGGAAACGCTGAGGAAGGAACCATCTCCATTCACTGATAAAGGGAAACTGCATTTGCAATGTTCCTGGAGCCATCATTGTCTTGGCAATGCTTTTGTTACGAAAAGCAAACAAAATTAAGGCAGAACTAAACCAAAGTGAAAATGATATTCACGAAAATCTGAAATAAATTGTCAATGTACAGTTGTATAATGAAGCTGAACAATTCTACACCTTATTGGAAAGCAGAGCTTCTACAGTTCTACTGCACCATGGACTAACACCATAGTTCACAGAAGAGGACAAAACCCACAGCAGAATGAATAGACATTATTCTATATTTAGCTTCTCTGTTGCTGTTTTATGTCACCTGGATGACTAGAAATTACACCCTTAATTCAATATCTCATTCACTAAAATACTTCACAGCTCATTTTGCTTTAAGTCTAGTAATGAATTTCAGAATGTGGTAAGAAATGTAATATTAAGTATCCCATAATGGCACAAAGAGAAATCAGATTGCGAGTATATTTTTATACAGTTTTTCTTAATGAAAAACAAGGAAACATGCACAAAATATTTGAGTTTTTCATGCTGCTACCTTTTATGTTTTCTGTGCATTGTATGTGAATGCTGTCCTCTTGATTATGTTCTCTGAAATACTTGTTTGAAGTAAGATACTTTATTTTAATAAGTGGAACAAAGCTTTGAATAGCTTGGTTCAAAAAACAGTTTTAAATGAAAGGAGCTGTTGCTAAGCACAGGGATCTTTGCCAAATACTTTTAAAATGGTTTATTGTGCCCTAGCAATCCTGAGATTAAAAACATCTCTTGAATTACAATGACACATCAAAAAATAAAATTAATGTGGGGGTTTTCATTACAAGAACTGAGCCTCTGTGTGTTATTCTTTCCATTAGATAAGAAAGAAACATACTGTGGTACATTGTTTTTGCTGTCAGAGTGAGCTTTTAGGCAAATATACAATATCACACTATATCCCTCATGGATTCAATCACGTACTGTACAAGTTCTTCTATTAATTTAACCTAATGCTGTGGATTTAAGGGATAGACTGTATATTTTCTCATATTTTTCTGTACTGGGGACGAGTTATTTTTAGACTCTGTAAGTCTGCATCAAAATCAGGAGGTTGTGTTGCCTCATCCCACTACAAAATGAAGAACAGTGTTGCCTCACTCCGTAATAAACATCTAATTTTCCACGGTTCTTGCAACGCTACAAAACAACTGTTTCACCAAACTCTGATGTTGCAACAGTGCAGATAATATAGATCTCATTGCCAATGAGAAA